>NC_037681.1:77506446-77614102 GCF_003255815.1 Theropithecus gelada | reverse complement strand
TTTTTTTTTTTTTTTTTTTTTTTTTTTTTTTTTTTTTTTTTTTTTTTTTTTTTTTTTTTTTTTTTTTTTTTTACTATTCTCATCTCAGAATTAGGATTTTATAGAACTGTGTTTTCAAGAGAAAAACAGATAATTTCCAAAATTTCTTCCATTTTATAAAAATCTATGCATCTGTGAATCTTTAGAAAGAAGTTGAAGATATTTGAAATAATTTGTTATTTTTTAAAAATCAAAAAGACTATATGAATGACTTAGGCCATATGTGGCTTAAAAATGAAACACTATCAAGTAAATGAGAGCTTATCTTTTTCTCATTTACGAAGCAAAATTAGGACAAATGGGTTCAGGTTACAGAGAAGAAAGAGCTACAGATTTCAACTCAATATAAGAAAAAATTTTCTAACACTCAAAGCTGCTAAAGTAAAATGGATTGTCTCATGAGGCAATGAGTTCCAATAACTTAAAGGACTTGAGCTATTAAATCATGTTAGTGGGTATTATAAAGGAATTTATGCATTAGAAAAAGACTAGATTGCTTTTGAGGTTTCATTCAGCCTTAAAATTATATGATTCTAGATAGTAACCTTTAAAAATAATGTGAAAATTCTATAGTGCATTTTTTTTCTAATTTGCTATAGAAAAACAAAGATTAAATAAAACACACTGTGTCAGGTATGGCTATTATTTCTGCCTAAAACAATGTCCTTGACAAAGTAAGATTTTCTCTCTGTGGTATACGTGCAGGGAAGCGAGGTCAGTCTTTGGGGGTCATAGTTTGGAATCTTTCTCAGATGACCAGAAGCTGTGATTGGGAACTTTTGCATTCTCCTCTCCTAGCACTGAACACCCGCATGTTCTATGCCTACAGAGAAGAGAGCTGCAATTAGAGTGATGGCACAAAAGGTGACCCAAACAACATCAAGTCTGACTTGCTGTTTCACAAATAAATAACCACAAAAGTTTTAATCAGGTTCATCTGATCCCTAGACATGCTGCCCACATGCAGACACTGGAACAAACACCTTCACTTTCTCATCTATTTACCAATTGCACCATTTCTAAGTGTCTACATACTTTGCAGACACCCTTGGGATTTGCTTTGAATGTGGAAAGATTTTTCTAAAATAAAGGAGGCTAGATACCTTTTCTGTTTTCACCAACTCTGTAGCAATCAGTTTTAAAACTGATGAAAGATACATGAAGAATTCCTTGGTTGATCTCACATCAAGATTTTTTATTTTAATGTTCTGATGTCTTGATAAATTATCAATATCTGATGCAGGCAAAGTATCTTCTTTCCTTCTGGGGGAAAAATAGAATGCAGTGGCTGAAGCAAAGTAGGACTTCAAATTAATTTGAAAGCCAAAGGCAAAGTCAAAATCCCTGGAAGGACTGGCTAGGCACTATCCTACAACAGGGGAGCCTTATTTTAACAGTTTCTGTTCACCCTTTCATATTTATTAAAAAATAATATCTATGAACTATATCGACTATATATAATGCACTAGTCCTCCCCGTATTCACAATCTTCCTTTTACAATTTTCCTGCTTCTTTCCTTTTCTCCCTGTAAGTATCTTATAATTGCCCTGAAACTCTGTTGCTTAGGGAAGCAATTGTATCACAAGGATTAGCATGGCTATTTGCAGGATATATTTTTAAAGACACTTCCAAGAGAAACGAAAGGACCAAGTATCTTTGAACAAATTTCAGTTAGTGCCACTTGGACTGGGAGATTGTTTTAGGCGGAGAGTGTATAAGTGTCCTTTCACTACCATGCAAATAATTCAACAGGATTATGTTGTGTTCTGCATAAGTAGCGTTAGTACAATTACTTCCAAACTGCTTAAAGCAAAAATATTTCAATGAATTTTGTGAAAAGAATGACTAAATAAAGAAAAAACAGTAAACAAAAATATAGCTACTTGAGCAACAACTTTTTTCAATTATTTTAACACAATTGCCCATGTCATCTCCCCGGTCATGCCCAAAACGTTATAGGAGTGATTTCTTGGCTGTTCCTCCAAGTATTCTCTAAATTCAAGTACAAAATTACTAGAGCTATACAAATACTGGGCATTTGTATGCAGGTAAGACTATGAATACAACAAAGAGAGACTATGAATCTGTCAAGGAAGTCTGTAGGGAGGAAGAGTAACTTACTTTCAAGGGAATTCAGTTGCAATATTGTATTTTCTGAAGAACTTGAAGAGCAGATGGTGAAGGATAAATTTAAGTCTGCAGAAAAAGCAAGTGCATCTATCAAGGGAAACCAGCTACCAGCATGTAAAATGTGTTGCCCTTTTATTTTTAGTGTGAACTATAATGTAATTCCCTGAAATAGCAGTGCTGCTATCATAAATATCCTTGTAATTATGGGGTTTTCTCAGTGTGTGACCAAAGCAATCTGCATGATCGCTGCAAGAACTAGATAGCTAGAAATAATCAAGGAATTCTTGTTGCTTTTGAAGGTCTTTTGTCATTAAAATGAAAGAAAAAAAATGGTTCAGAAGCTAAAGTCAAATGGTACTAAAACCATGTATTATGGAAGATGTGGCTTATATTCACACAAAACGAGAAAATGAATGCATGAAGATTGCAAGGCCTAAAAGGATGGGAGAAACATTAGCTAAAATATTCCACTTTGAAACAGTAAAAGGCAGCAGACATCTCCTTTATCACTGACTGAAAATGAGAAGAATTTCCAGGTCCTTCAATAATCATTCTTTGCATGTGATTTCACTGAATCGCTTGTTATTTTAAATGTCCTTGGTGGTTGTTACATATATACCTAGTGAGCATTGAAGTGTAAATTATTACCATACTAAAATGAACTACGATACGTTACTTATATTCACTTTTACTAGTAGTATAGGTTGCAACAATAAGAGCTACCTACTTTAATCCAGATATAAATTCTGTTTAAGAAAGATTTACTAGATTTTTAGACAATGAAAATCTTGAAATATATGCCCTTAAAAAATAAATTAGGGAATAGATTTACTGAATTCTATGTAGATTCTACAAGTAGTAGACAAAATTTTGATCTCAAACAGAATACAGTCTGCCCTAAATGAGCTTTAACAAATCCTAGCATTCCAAGAATGTCGATATTTACTATAGTAGAACAGCAGAGGGAATGTACTGTTGTTTTTCTATATGTTATTTTCCAACAAATTGTGAAATACATAGAGAGTTAGAATTCTTGGCATGCTGATACTGAACAGAAGCCTTTTCCAATTTACTAAATGAACAGTTTATATATCTTAAATATGTTGCTTCAAACTCACATAGAGAAATGATTTTAAAATAAAATATCTTCATGAGTTACTTCACGAGATCTTGTGTTCATAATGTTCTTGTGCTTTTACTGTTTAATATCTGTAAGAGTATATTAAAAAATAATGTCTTTTAGCATATTAAGGAAAAAAATGTTTTGGATTTAAGCTGAAATGTCACAAAATGACTTCAACATTTTATGTCTTACTCTGAAATAATCTCATAAAATTTTTTTAAAATTGAGAAAGAGCCAGTTTTTACTATAATTTTTGGACATTTTAAATGGGTTTCAGAATATAAGTAATAATAACAATTAGAGCTTTTATCTGGGGGAAGAAAGGAAACACACGATAAATCTAAAAGGCTATAAGAGCACATCTAACCTACACATTTTCATTGAATAAACCACCGTAAAGAAACTGAATGTTATGTTTCTCGAATGTCCCCAAGCGATCCATTTCAGTATATTTAATCTCTTACAGTTAGTTTAAACGGGAGAAGGGAGATTTTTCTTCCTGAGCTTTCCTTTTTCCCAAATGGCTAATTTGCAAATGGTCATTCCTTCAACAAATCTTTTATTTTGTCTTCTCTAATGCCAGTCACATTCTTGGCACTAGGAAAAGAGAGATCAGGAGAGAAAAATTCCGGATGCTTATGGAGCTTATATTCTATCTGGAAATTCAAGCAATAAACACCAACATAAAGAAATTAATATAACATTAGATATCATTAATACACATAAGAAAATAAAATAGTAATAGGTAGGGGGTAGGATACAGTAGAAGTGGAGGTTATTAAAAATGTGGTTAGGAAAGGCTTCTAAAGAAGGTGACATCTCAGCACAGACCTGAATGAAGAGAAGGAGCCCTTTATACAAAAATCCAGAAAAAGAGCTGAACAAGTAGAGAAAATATGAAGAAATCCTAAATTGAAAATACCTTGTTTGTAAAATAGACAAAAGGCTGGTGAAACTGGAGCTCTGTAAGCAAGGAAAGTAAAAGGTATGTTTATTGGAAGCTGCCAGAACCAGTTCATGTAGGGATTTGCAGGGCATGGGATGATATAAAGACGTTATTTTAAGTTCCATAGATAGTACTAGAGAAGTTTAATACATTACTCTGACTACTGTGAAGAAGAGGATATTTAAAGGTATTTAATTTAGCAGGTCAAATGGGTTTCTATTCTTTCTTTAATTATCTTGGAGAAAAGGCTTTACATTTGAGATTGAATCACTTTTTGTTCTATTTCCATAGAAACTGTTCTTGCTGTACCAGGTTGTAGAAATTATTTTTCATTTTGTATTTGTCAATTTTTTAAGCAAATAGTGACACTCCCCTGTGCTTTTTTCCTATTTAACCATAACTTCTTTATATACTTCTGCCAATGTCAATTAAATGTCTTAATTTATTTCACTCCATGACCTAAATGGACACTTTAAACCTGGTTTTGATGTTATCAATGCACTTAATATGCATTATGTCTATTGAGTTATTAAAGATTTTGATTAAAAAATATAACAATTTTAAAAATAACATTTAGACAGCAACACTCGATACTATTCTTACCCCATATGCTCTACTCCCCCTTCTCCACAAAAAACCCAATGTCTACGTTTGTTACAATAACAAACTTACAATTAGTGTGCAAACGTACAAAGAGTTTGCTCAAGAATGAGTAGGGGTTTGAGGAAATAAAAATAGTGTTGAGGGACCAAGTCAATTAATATTTGTAACTGACCAAAGAGACAGCTGGAACATTTAGAGACTATAAATTTTTCCATAAAGTAGAAGTGGGGGTGAGAGCGTGGGGGTGAGAGCGGGAGTGTGTTATGAAAAGACAAAACTGGAAAGGTTTATGATACTGTTTGGATATTTGCCCCCGCCTGAATCTCATGTTGAAATGTAATCCCCAATGTTGGGGGTGGGACCTGGTAGGAGGTGATTGGGCCATGGGGGCAGGATCCCTCATGGCTTTGTGCTGTTCTTACAATAATAAGTGAGTGCCCATGAGATCTGGTAGTTGTCTGAGTGTGTGGCATCTCCCTCCCACACTCTCCCTTGCTCCAGTTCTCACCATGTGATGTTCCTCTCCCTCTTTGCTTTTTGCCTTGAGTAAAAGCTCCCTGAGGCCTCCCCAGAAGCTGAGCACATGATGGCACCATGTTTTATAATGCAGAACTGTGAGCCAATTAAACCTCTTTTCTTTATAAATTCACCAATCTCTAACATTTCTTTTTAGCAATGCAAGAATGGCCTAACAGTGTGAGTAAGCAATAAAGGACAAAAATACATATTGTGCACCATGCAAAGATTAGGAGACTGACATGTATTTAAGCTCTCTGGAAGTTTCAGGTATGCTAATTTTATACTTTACAAATGTTTAAATGAAATTTCCCTTTTTAGTTATATTTTCTGTTCTCCTGAAACTAATATTACCCACTTTGGAGTCTGGTTGCATCTGCTAATTTGGTAAGAAGTGGAAAAAAACTATTAATAAATATCAATTTTTTTCTTCCCAGAGAAATATGTTTTGGATTCTCATTTCAAAAATATTGCTCATTTTGAAACATTTGTGTATATAAGGAATAACATAGGCTGAAAATCAAACTCTAACAACTGTTATACTTTAATAAATTATGCCAAAGAAACAAAACATAGAGATAAAAAATTCTTGGCAAATATGTTTAGAGTGTATCATTAGTTATAGCTATCTATGAAACGTTTAACATAGTATATAACAGAATTGCCAGCATAACATAAGGAAAATTTACTACATGTGTTTTGTATTTTATACATAAGATATCTCAGGCCATAGAAACATAAGATGAAAACATCTATGGCTTGCCTTCTTCCATCTCACATAGGCCACTGAAAAAATTGCTATTATGTTCCTCTTCCTCCCAGACAGCAAAGAGAAGGAGGGTAGGTAAGTCAAGATCTCCTGTATGAAGCTCTAAAAGCCATCGGTTACCAGAACCAGCACCAAATCGCCTGAGCTGTTATCAGGCTATGGTTTCCTCTGCTGTTAACTTCTCAACATAATTTCTGTTTTTGTGCTGCCATCTCTAGCTCAAGCACCTCTGTGATGACTTTGGATTTCAGCCACTTCTCCTTCCACAGTCCAGAGCCAACTAAGTGTTCCATGTGATTTGATCTCCGTATCAAGGCTATCAAGCTCAAATGCTTCCTGGGACAAGGCAAGGTATATAAATGCATGAAGATGACTGGGCAATATTGGAAATAGTGAGCACTAAGGAAAACTAGGGAGTTCACAGCCAGCTAAAAAGCATTTGCATTCAATTAAAAATTAAGTAGTATGCCAGCCAAACAGAACAGTATTATTTCAAACTACAAAGTTAAGTAAAATAAATGGGTACATCTTTACCTCAGTATTCACATTTTGTTTTATCAAGATATATCTAAACTCTTCTTCAACCAACATGGAACAAAGTTTATTTATATTTTAAGTGTCACATTGGAAAACATAACATTCCAATGGTGCAGAAGGAGGAGTGGAAATTTCTGGTTGTGCTTATGTCTTTAAAAATATCTATTTTCTGTCAAGATAGCTAAAAAGCTGATCCATATTAAATCTATAATGTCAAATCATCTTTTTTTTCTTTCTAGCAATTTATAGTACAGGCATATCTCATTTTACTGTGCTTCACTTTACATTGCTTTTCAGATAGTTTGTTTTGTTTTTGTTTTTGTTTTTTTAACAAACTATAGGATTGTGGCAACCGTGAACCAAGCAAGTCTATCAGTACTACTTTTTTTTTTTTGAGACAAGGTCTCAATCTGTCACCTAGGCTGGAGCGCAGTGGAGCCATCTCAACTCACTGTAACCTCTGTCTCCCAGGCTCAAACAATTCTTGTGCCTCAGCCTCCTGAGTAGCTTGGACTACAGGCGTGTGCCACAACACCTGGCTATTAATATTTTTGTATTTTTAGCAGAGAAAGTATTTCATCATGTAGCCCAGGCCGGTCTCAAACTCCTGGCCTCAAAAATCCACCTGCCTCGGCCTCCCAATGTGCTAGGATTACAGGCAAGAACCACCATGCCTGGCCTTAATTAGTGCCATTTTTCCAACAGGATGTTCTCACTCCTTCTCTCTATGTCACATTTTGCTAATCTACCAATATTTCAAACTTTACCATTATTATATCTGTTATAGTGATCCATGATAAGTGATTTTGATGTTGTTATTTTAATTGTTTTTTGATGCCACAAACCTCATTTATATAAGACAGAGAACTTAGTCAATAAATGTTGTGCCTGTTTTGACTGCCTCACTCACCACCCATTGCTCCATTTCTCTCCCTCCCTGCAGGCCTCTCTGTTACCTGAGACACAACAATACCAAAAGTAGGCCAATTAATAATCTTACAATAACCTCTAAATTTTCAAATGAAAGGTAGAATCCTACATCTCTCACTGTAAAAGCTAAAAATGATTAAGCTTAATGAAAAAGACATGTTAAAAGCTGAGATCGGCCAAACTGTGATCCTCTTGCACCAAACAGTTGACCAAGCTGCGAATACAATAGAAAAGTTTTTGAATGAAAATAAAAGTGCTACCCTGGTGAGTATATATGTGATAAGAAAGCAGAACAGCTTTGTATTAATCTGTTCTCATACTGCTGTAAAGACATACCTGAAACTGGGTAATATATAAAGAAAAGAGGCTTAATCAGCTCATGGTTCTGTGGGCTATGCAGGCTTCTTTCTCCGGGGAGGCCTCAGGAAAATTACAATCGTGGTGGAAGGCAAAGGGGAGGCAGGCATGTATTCATATGTCCAGCAGGAGAGAGAGAGCTGGTGGGGAGGTGCTATGCATTTTCAAACAACAAGATCTTATGGAAACTCTATCATGAGAACAGCAAGGGGGAAGTCCACTCCCACCAGGCCTCTCCTCCAACACTCAGAATTACAATTCAACATGAGATTTGGGTGGGGACAGAGTCAGACCATATCAAGTCTTACTGATGATTGGAGAATGTCTAAGTTGTCTGAACAAAAGTTGAAAACAGCCAAAAGATTACTTGAGCAGCATTTTATCCAGCCCTGGCCATAGCAGCCAGCTTCATGGAAGTTGTACCTGACAGCACCTCCTATCAGCTGTACCGTAAAAGCTCTTGCTTTCTGCCTAATGCTTCTCTGCTCTATGGCTAAAACGCTTATGAAAACTTCCCATGTCCTTATGAAAACAGGATATGCATGATGGTAAATGCGCCATGGAGGACATCTTGCACAGTGGAACATAGGGCCATATGGAAGCAGATTAAGTTTTCCCTCTTCTGTCTCTTACTCTGAAGTGTATTTTCAAAAGGATCCAGTGAGATCAAGTTCCAGCTGCCAAAAGAAAAAACTACCTGGAGAAAAAACTTCGGTGTGTGCTACGTAGACTTAACCTTCATCTATTTTACTCTTCCTTAGTCCTACATTCCTTTCCCCTGGTAATCTTTTTCAGATACGTGACACAAACTCTCAGCTTAGTGCCTAGCATAGTTATCAGACAAATAATGCTCAAGAAATACTTGTTCAATGAATTAACGAATGACATGACATGAGATAATGTACATAAATTGTTTACTTAATTCTTGAAACAAAGCAGAGACTCTTTAAATACTTGAGATGTAAAAAGACCTACAATATTCAAAGAGCATCTCTCAAAGCATGATAGTGGTTTTTTTAATAAACTGAGAGTTAGAAAAAACCTTGAATTTATCTAAAAATAATCCAAAGGATATCTCTTTAACATTTGGACAAACGCAATCCAAAATCTTGTACTGTGGGGGTGGGAGGTGCTAAAAAATATAGGACTTCAGAAGGGACCACATTCTATTTTTTAGCATGTATATATTCATAATTTTGGTTTCCGTTTGTATAATTTCCTTCATTATAACTTTTAAGTCTTACTTTTGCTTTCTGGCTAATAAGGTACAGTTATCTTCTAATCTTCTATTTTGACTGAAGAAAACTAAAATTTCTACCACCAAATTTCAAGGCTTCTCTTCGCTAAACTCTCCACAGAAACCTATTAACTGCCTATCAGATGACATCAAATTTTGTCAAACTCAGTTCCTTTATAAACTTGGAAATCTCTGATCCTGCAACACTTTGGCAATATTTTTAAATTATGTCATCAAAATAAAAATATTTCAGTAGTGTTTGACTAGCCTAGAACACAATGAGACTAAATCCTTTTAATCTAAAAACAGTCCTTCTCTTTTGGCGTCTTGAATATATCACTTGAAAAGTCAATAGAATATACCACTCTCTCATGATGTATCCAAGATTTCAAGCTCCTTTTACCAAATGCAAAGCTATAATCATGGAGAACATCCCTGAAACAGATAGTTTGCCCTGATGGAATTTTCACATTCATATACAAGAATAAAATTAAAAGGATTACATCATTTTGAATGTGTTTAAAACAATATTATCACCATTATATTGGTACCAAAAAACAAATATAATTTCAGTATGGGTCTTAGGTGGAATGAGGGTTTATTAAGTTACATAGGACTTAATGTGTTATTTATTTAGTCTTCTATTAGTTGAATCAAAACTGAGAAGCTAGCAAGAAATAGAAATTCTATATAAACCTTCAGGCCTAATACTTGCTTTTAGCAACTTAAAACCTTTCTACTCACATTTTAAAATGTGGGTTTTCATTTTTTCTGTATGGGTTCCAGCAAGACATAAGATAGGAAGATTTCTTTTATAGCAAAGCATGTTGATACCATTTTTCTAATATTGCAACCAAGAATCTAAGGATTGGCAACACACTGTTCACGAACTTTATTTTTTTACTAAAAAAAAAAAAAAATTATGCCCAGAAGCATAAACAAGTAGAATGATAGAAGCAGACTTGCTCTGGCAGAATGGTGTGGTGCTCACCATCTATCTCTTTTACCACATATACTCACCATTTACAGCCCTGAACAGAATTCCTAGAGCTCTCCAAAGAAATGTTTTCAAACTATTGTCTTAAAGTAGTATTGAGAGGAAAAAAAAAGCAAGCTTTTGGAGACATTCGGTGCACAGTAAAGGCAATGGGGACTGAGGGAAAGGGAGAATGGGTAGAAGGATAGCCAGGAAACAATGTGAAATTCTTTAAAATCTGTAGATGCAAAAGAGTATATTCATATATCCATTATGAGAAAATTCTTACTCTACCTCTTGCCTCATTTTCTAGTCCAAAAATGTTGCTGCTTCCCGATTTCCCTCTCTCAACTTTCTATATGTTTGCTCAGCCACTTCTCTCTATACTGGTACTGTCTTATTTCTCTTCAACAGTCCATGAATTATTAAATTTTCTCTTATTTCATGATATGGAAAAACAAACTATTTTTGCCCTCTTTCTAACCCTTTATGGCTGGGTTCCGAAGTCTTCACCAATATACAGTTACTGTGGAGTTTTACTTAATAACATGTAGTTTTTTTGTTGCAGGTTTTTAGTATTCATTCCTCTTTGAGTATATATTTGCATATATTATCTCACTCTTTCCTGGCAGCTTCTTTCATGTGGCAAGGCACATTTTTCTTGCTTCCTCCAAAATTATTCTCTCTCTGCCTTTGACTTTTGAGAACTCGATTGTAAAGTGTTTAATTGAAGATTTCTTCATGTTTAATCTCTCCGGGGTTCTTTAGGCTTCATGGATCTGAATGTTTATTTCTCTCTCCAGATTTTGGAAATTTTCTGTCATTATTTCTTTCATTAAACTTCCTACTCTTTTTTTCCTCTGTTTGCTCTGCAATTCTAATAACATGTATATTGGCTCACTTGATGGTGTCTCATAAGTCATGTAGATGTTTTTCACTCTTTTTTATTATTTTTCTGTCATCCCTCTGACTGGATAATTTTTCAATGACCTGTCTTTGATCTTGCTGACTCGTCTGCTTGATTGAGTCTATTGGTGAACTCCTATAACATTTTTCAGTTCAGTCATTATGTCCTTCAGCTCCAACATTTCTGTTTGGTTCTTTTATATTGTGTCTATCTCTTTGTTGAACTTCTCATTTTTTTCATATATTGTTTTCCTGCATTATTATCTATCTGTGTTCTCTTGCAGCTCACTCAATATCAATTTCTAATTTATTCATTCTTCAACTGTGACTGACATGATTATTCTATTTTTATTACCTTTCTTACTTTTGTTGATATATATGAACTCAGAGTTTTCTTCAGATATGAACATTTTAAGTAATTACTTAAATATTGTTTTACATAGTGTCTCATACAATTAATTTAATTAGGAGCAAATTTAAGTTCAGAGTGTTGATTTTGTGGAGTTCTTCTATTTTGAAATTTTTTTTATATATTTGTAGACTTATTTTTGAATTATGTTGCGCAAGCTCATCTTGAGTAGTAAGGCTTTTGCTCTCTCTTTCCCCCACTCTCACCTGCCTTACTTTCTTCCTCTCCGTTCACTTATCATTATCTATTTACTTTATAGTTACCTATATTCAGTGTCAAAATTCCTCTGTCCATAACCATTCCTTATAATGGTATTTCAAAGCCCCTTCTTTGTTGTTTGATTGAAGAAATCATAGGTTAATTTACTGAGCTAGATAGTAGCTTGATTTTGTTACTCATCACAAGAAGTGCCTTTATCTTTCACTTTCTGAGGTTCACGCCTTCCTATAAAGTTGTAGGTTCAGTGAAAAACATCACTTTATCAATTTTATATATATATATATCTGGGAAGTCTATCTTAGCTCTGGATCCAAGCAAGAAGTTCAGCCCGACATCCAGCTTGACCTGCAGGACTTTAGCCCTCATTACCTGCTGGGTGTGGATTCAACATTACCCACTGCTTTGTGTCTCTTTTCCATTACTGATCTCTGGAGATGTTAATCTTGGTTTTGAGCCTAACTGCGTCTTCTTGATTTCCCCATAAATTCTATCTAAGTTTCCTCTGAATCTGTGTAAGAGGACATAGCATCAAAGATAAACTTACTGTGCCATGCTAAACAGCCCCCCATTAACATCCCATACTTATACTTCATAAATCAATTAAATGACATATGGTATTTAAAATTAATCCAATGCAGGTGCAATAGAAGAATTTTCCTTCCACTTTGCTTCTGCAGTGCTTTTAATGACATCTGTATAATATTCGTCAAAGTTTGACAACTGTATTTTCCATAATTAAAAAAATAAATAATATTTCTGTGTTTTACATATACACACAACAAATTCTTGGAATCCCGCTTCTATGTGAGACATGTGCAGACAAGAATCCTACGTTTTGTTAAGAAATAATTTGTTATGCTTCCTTTTAAAGCCATCACTAAAATGTTGTCAATGTTTTCCTCGAGATTGTGCCTTTCAATCCACCATTGTATGAGACGCTTTTAAGCTCAGTCTGATTCATCTTTTGAGATAAATCTCAAACACCAATGCTAGCCATCAAGAGTTTTGATTGTTTAATTTTCTCCTATTTGCTGTAATAAGTCCTGCCAATTTTCAGAAGTTGTATATTTTAGGTGAACTCCAACTATCTTTTATCTCATTTTTTTTTTTTGAAAAAAAAAAAATCCTTAAATCGAATTACTTGATCTTATCTGAAGAAACAATTGGATGATGAAGTGGACTATATGGGTTTATATATAAATTTCACCCAAAGACCAAATACATGTAAGAAACCCGAAGTGAATGTCTGAATAAGTTGGGAGAGAAGAGATTATGGGATGTCATGCACATGTAGTGCCAAATCATATGACCTTTGAGACCTGGGTGACTGAGGATGATTCCCATCATTTAAGTGTTTAATATTTTGGAAAGCAGGCACTTCCTCCTGAGGGGAGTGATTGCATTCAGAGGATTTGGAATGGTATCAATCCCATGCATATGTGGCTGAGCGTACTTCTCCCAGCACTCCTCACTGGATTATTCAGTGAGCTGGACTATTCAGCCTCCAGATGAAGACTGAACTATTTCTATAACATAAAAGCCACAGGCATATTTAGCAAGCATAATTTTGTTAGAAACATGGGATCAGAAGCCAGGTTGGAATATGGTACAGGGTAAAAATGTATAGGAATCTCTATAATCTCCAAAGTGAAGCATAACCTTAATCCTTTCTTATGAGGAAGCACTCCATATGGCTTAGGAAAGACTCGTGGCAAGCATTATTATGTATATCTTAAAGGAAGAAGCAAGATTGACATAGAAATTCAAATATTAGTTCTGAGCAATTATATCTCAAAAGCAGAAAAATAACCTGTTTAAATATGGAAAAATAAAAGCGCAAGATCATGATATAGACGTTTAAGGTCTATAAGCAGTGTAAGGATTTTAAGTTGTGTTTTCAGTGAAAAATGCTTTCATTGAGATTTCTATTCAATTGTATGTATGTTATCTCTGTTATTATAATCAATGGTAAATTAACTGTGTTTATCTTGCTGGTGTTCAATGAGTTAAAACATGCTCCTGGAATGGGGCCATTACACATTTGAAAAAAAAAATTGCATTTATGTTTAATAAAATGCTAAGTAGTAAAGGTAGCTTATGCCATCTGCATAATCATTATTTTTAAAGAAAATAAAACTTTTCAAGTAGAATTTTATTCTTGTTTGAAATCGAAATGAAATTTGTATGTTATGTACTATTTCTAATAAAAATACCTCTATTATGTAATATTTCACCTGTTTTTTTTTAAGAAAATTGCTGTAGAAGAGAAAAAAAGCTTTTACAGAGGAGAAAATAACTTAGTAAATGAATTACCTTGATAATAAATATACTGGCACTCACACAGTCACAAAATCATAGTACGTAATTTTGACTCTATACAAAATTCAGTGTTGAAAACAAAATGCTTTACACAGAGTAGATACTAACAATTCTGACTGATTGAATGAATTAAAACATCCTTCTAAAAGAGTACAGAAAAAGGAGGTGAGAAAATAAAGCCATTAAATGAAAGATGTGTTAAGCTGAGGCAGAAAGTGCTTCTGAAGTCACAGTCTCGCAGATGTCTGCCTATCAGTCTTGTTTCTTAAACATGAGTCTGGAAAAAAGGATAATGTTCTGATTTTGATATTTTTTGTTATTTGCCTTCCTCTAGAGGAGCTCAAATAATTTTGTGTGTTAAATATGTGTTCTGTACAACGTGCTAGAAATCAGTTCTTCCACTACAGAAGCTGTATTGCTGAGTGGACATAAGTACGGCGAGATGGATTGTTCTGCTTGATGTTGAGAGGAGAGTGCTGTTCCAGTAGGGGACAGAAATCAATGTTCATGAACTGCAGCCCTTTGCTCTAATTACTGGCACAGAGGTTTTTGGTAGAGTTCCTCATACTCTAGGCTGTGGTTCATTGTGTGAGAAGAACTGGCCTTTTCATTATGAGAATTGTCAGGTGGAAAATAAAGGTAACAGTCCTCTCTAAACAAAAAGCTCCTGCAAGAAAATACAAGTAATTTCTGGCTTTGAATTCTGTAATGTTATCTGATACATTTCTTCACATAATACTTACTCCCTTTCTTCACCACTATTACATTTTCTTTTTTCTCTATCTGTTATTACTTCGCAATTTTTCCTTACCAAGATTAATCATACAGGACTCTTCTCAATATGATTCTCTTTAGAGACTTACAGAACAAAGAATCAATAAATCTTTAATATTTAAGCAGTTTAAAAGCAGCTGCTAAACTCTCTTTGTTATTACAGTTTTCTAATTTGGGCATACTGCTGTGGAAATATATGTATATAAACTGTCAGATGTTTAACATACTTATGTGTAAAAGTATTGTATGCATTAGTAAAAAATAGCACAATGAAAACCCATTGTAAAATGCTCCTTATATTACCTTATGGATAATGCCAAATTAATGTCTTTCAAAATAACAATTATGTCGAATAAAAACTTGATAAAAAAAACATGGTTGACTATTTTAGTCCCAATATTTAAAAATGTAAAGCAGAGCATGTAACTTTGTGTTTTCATTGGTATAATGATACATACTTTCTCTTTGAATAAAATTCAAACTCACAAATTCAATATGGCTATAGAACCCCACAGATTCTGGATTGTTTTTCCAAATTCATCTTTCATAACTCTCTTAACTTTCCCTTGTTCCTTTATGATACAGCCATAATGATCTTTCATATTCCTGAAGCAGGTCATGTTCTTCTGTGTCAGGACATTTGTATTAAGATGTTTGCATTTGCTGCTTGTTTTGCCTAGAATGTTCTGCTCCTGGCAGCTGGAAATTTATTCTTCCAGCTCCCAAATTAATGCAACTCCTGAGCTAGGCATTTCTAATGTTCTTGTTCCCATATCCAGTTATTCTCCTTTTAATATTGTATTACTTTAATTTATGCATAGATTTTACTGTTGTCTATAATCATATTTCTTTTATTTAATCAATTTAACCATTTATTGTTGATTCTTGCCTCTAGAAATTAAAGTTGTTTAAGAGCAGGGGACATTTTTGTCTTATTCACCACTACATTTCCAAAGCCTTGAATAACAAATTACTTAAAGGTGATACATGTTCAATAATTAAATGCATCTTTCAATGGGAGAGTCATACCGATGATTTTAAAAAAAGAGAGAAAATGCAAAATATCTTGGCTTTAAAGGTAAAGACCACATGCATTTTTTTCTCCTTGAAGAAGTTAACTAAACTTTCAGCAGGAGATTAAATATTTAAGTATTAATTACCACCATTTCATAAACAGAGAAAGGTTACAAAAATACAAAAATGAGTTAGAAAAATAAAGATCTCTTACTTTGAAATTCATAAAGGAGATATACTTTCTGCTTTCTTTAACCTTACATACTTCCACATCATAGCACAATAGTCACTAGTAGAGCATATGAGAGCTAGAAAACAATGTATATGAATAATGAAAGATAAATGTATCAGAAAAAATACTTTTTTTTCTTTCATACAGTCAACACAACACTCAGAATACTTTTGACAACAGACATGTGTTTTATTTCCCCACACCCTAACCAAATTCTCCAGCAGATACCAGCTGAATTCTTATAATTCAACTTAATTTTCACACTTCTAATTTAAGGATAATGTCAGATCCCAGAAGTTAAGGGTTCAGTCCGATGAAACAGCCCCAAATTCAATTGCAAAACCCTAGGTTATGACCAATCAATTATATATCAAGGTTTCCATGAACCATCAACCCCGAAATTTGATTAATTTGCTAGAAGCACTCACAGAACTCAGGGAAACACTTTATTTACATTTACCAATTTATTATAATGGATGTTATAAAAGATACAGATGAACAACCAGATAGAAGAGATGCATAAGGCAAAGTATGTGGGAAGGAGCATAGAGCTCCTCCCATGCCCTCTCTGGGCATGCCACTCTCCAGGAACCTCTGTATGTTATGCTCAGCAGTCTGGAAATTTACCGAGCAGTATGCTTCCTGGTTTTTATTGAAGCTTCTTTTTGTAGGTATGATTAACTCACTGGACACCGGTACTCAACTCAACCTTCAGCCCCATCCCTTCCCAGTGGCCAGGGGTAGGACTGCAAGCTGCAACCCTCTAATTGCCAGGGCTGGTTTCCGCTGCAACAAATCCCCATCCTGAGACTCTCCAGGAGATCAGAAAGAGTGGCCTCAATAGGAGAAAAGATGACTTCATCTCCCAGAAAATTCCAAGGGATGTAGGAACTCTGTGTCAGATGTTCCTATCACTCATGAAACTACAAAGGCCTTAGAAACTCTGTGTCTGGAACCAAGGTCAACGATAAAAATTAGAAGAAAAGATTCTCCTAGGGTCCCAATCTACAAGGCTTTCAGAACCTGATATATAATATTGTTTTGTAATTCTAAATGTCTAAAACTGGAGTCACTATGACAAATGACTCAGCCTATAGTGACACTGCTAACCCCTCAAAGTGATAAGCATACATATAGTGAACTGAGGTAATAGATAACACCTGCTGTGGCCAGGCATTCCTGAAACCTGAAGAGAAAATGAAGCCAAAAGACGGCTGAGATAATGCCATGGACATTCCTGTGAAGAATCACAGAAACTAACCATGACCGAGATGCCTTCAGGTCTGCCCATGAGAACTCTTAGGCCTCTTTTCCATCCCTGGAAACTCTGCTGGGAGAAGAGCAGCAACCCTCCACCCATGTTAGTCAGTTTCAAGGGAAATGTGGACCCACCCTGTTTTTCGGTCAGCATGCTGGTGTCCTGAGCTACTCTCTGTGGTTCAGTCTCCCTCTCCCTTATATCTGCCTTTATGTGTTGAATATATCGGCATGATTGTTGGTTAATGAAAGCCTTAAACCATGAGTTTGCAAACATTTAATTGGCCATTCAGTCACTGTGAAACCTCAAGATCCCCAGGATCAGAGGTAGCACCTCAAAGCTAACTGTTACCTGACAGGATAAAAGCTCTGTCTAGGAACTTGGGGCAGAGACCAAACGTGTGCTTCATATTAGATTACAATATCCGAGTAAACATCTGGGTAATGACAAGACGGGATGCTGAACCTTTGATTTATCTTATTTTAAGGAATTTCAGTTTCTGATCCTTAGTCAAATCTAAAACGTAAAATCTACAATAAAAATAGCAAGGAAGAAATTAACTGAGTCAGTTAAATGGCTAGGTAAGAAACTTTGTCTTAAGCAACACTCCTTCCTTGCAATGGTAGGGACAATCACTGAACATATCATGTGTACCTCAGCACCAACCTCCCACTTTCTACTCTCTTCCCTACATGGCAGGGACTGGCCCTCATTTCCCAGGCCCCTTTGGTTGCAGGGTTCTCATTTAGTAACACCAACGAGGGGCACTCTGAAGAAATTTGAAAATTGCAAGATAGGAAGATAGGGTGTTCTATCTCCTCCACCAGTGTTAGCAGGTAGATGTGGGGGTAGATAGAGTGTGTTACAATTGCAGTTGCTACTCTGTGAGCTCCTGCAAATGTTATATTTTGCTGATACAGGAAGCTGTAATCACCAGCATCAAGTTTCTTTGTCTGAATTTCCTGTCTTTCTGAAAGCCAGCAATAGTTCACTGAAAGTCAGCATAGCTCTCCCTGACCTAATTTTATTAGTGGAAATACCTGTAAGAAAGAAAATGGATCTGGAGCTGGAAAGGCTGGAAATGCTATCAGCCTGCAATGCAAGTGTGACCAGGTTAGGAAAGGGAAGGGAAGATGGATGAAAGCCTGCTAGACTGCTGGGCGTTCCAAGGAAGATTAAACACAGTCCATTAGAAGTCCTCAAATCAAAGTTAGTTTTCTGATGAGTTTCATGTTTCCTGAGAATGAGCCTTCCTTAGCACTCCTGAGGCAGCTGCTGAGTCTTTTAGTCAAATATGTTCCCAGTAGTTGGAAGCTTCCCACGTATATACCCTCATGGACTTCAAACATAGGGATATGGAAAAGTACATAAAGTTTAAAAGTATATATGTAAATGTTGGCAAGTTATCTAACTCGCTGGGGTTTTATTTTCCTTACTTGCCAAAGAGAAATAACAAAACCTACTCTCTCACACATTGCCCCTGTGAGGAAATCAATGCCAAAATATTTTAAATTGAAAACTTGCCATAGGTAACATAAGGGAAGATAAAGGGAAGAATTAATGAGAAGATAAAAGCAGATAGCTTTCAGATATGATAAAAGCAGATAGCTTTCAGATATGATCTAATATATGCAGTGGCATAATAATTATCTATGGGAGAAAGGTAGATTGAAACCAGTAAGTACTCTAGACAGTTCTCAGTTTTACCCAAACTAAGGGATCCTCACAGGGGTTCAACAGACAGAAACAAGAAACAAAGAGGATCAATGCTTATACATCTACTTTTTGGTCTTGATACAAAATCCCACTTTGTCTCAGCACCTCAAATAAAGAAAGAAAAACTGAAGTGAAAAGTCAGTGCCTCTCAAAATATATTTACCTTTTTTTTAAAAAAAAATCAATACTTTTTTTGGTATACTTTAAGTTCTGGGATACACATGCAGAAAGTGCAGGTTTGTTACATAGGTATACACATGCCATGGTAGTTTGCTGCACCCATGAACTGTCATCTACATTAGGTATTTCTCCTAATGCTATCCCTCCCCTAACCCACCACTCCCCAACAGGCCCCAGTGTGTGGTGTTCCCCTTCTTGCGTCCATGTGTTCTCATTGTTCAACTCCCACTTATGAATGAGAACATGCTGTGTTTGGTTTTCTGTTCCTGTGTTAGTTTGCTGAGAATGATGGTTTCCAGTTTCATCCATGTGCCTGCAAGGGACATGAACTCATTCTTTTTTATGGCTGCATAGTATTCCATAGTGTATATGTGCAATATTTTCTTTATTCAGTCTATCATTGATGGGTATTTGGGTTTGTTCCAAGTCTTTGCAATGTGAATAGTGCTGCAATAAACATACGTGTGCATGTGTCTTTATAGTAGAATGATTTATAATCCTTTGGGTATATACCGAGTAATGGGATTGCTGGATCAAATGATATTTCTGGTTCTAGATCCTTGAGGAATTGCCACACTGTCTTCCATAATGGTTGAACTAATTTACACTCCCACCAACAGTGTAAAAGCATTCCTATTTCTCCACATCCTCTCCCACATCTGCTGTTTTCCGACTTTTTAACGATCACCATTCTAACGGGCATGAGATGGTATGTCATTGCAGTTTTGATTGCATTTCTCTAATGACTAGTGATAACGAGCTTTTTTTCCTAAGTTTTTTTGGCCACATAACTGTCTTCTTTTGAGAAGTGTCTGTTCATATCCTTTACCCACTTTTTGATGGGGTTGTTTTTTTCTTGAAACTTTAACTTCCTTGTAGATTCTGGATATTAGCCCTTTGTCAGATGAGCAGATTGCAAAATTTTTCTCCCATTTTGTAGGTTTCCTGTTCACTCTGATGGTAGTTTATTTTCCTGTGCAGAAGCTCTTTCGTTTAATTAGATCCCATTTGTCAATTTTGGCTTTTGTCGCAATTGCTGTTGGTGTTTTAGTCATGAAGTCTTTGCCCAGGCCTCTGTCCTGAATAGTATTGCCAAGGTTTTCTTCTAGGGTCTTTATGGTTTTAGGTCTTAAGTTTAAGTCTTTAATCCATCTTGAGTTGGTTTTTGTATAAGGTATAAGGAAGGGGTCCAGTTTCAGTTTTCTGCATATGGCTAGCCAGTTTTCCCAACACCATTTATTAAATAGGGAATCCTTTCCCCATTGCTTATTTTGTCAGGTTTGTCAGAGATCACATGGTTGTAGATGTGTGGTATTATTTCTGAGGCCTCTGTTCTGTTCCATTGGTCTATATCTCTGTTTTGGTACCAGTACAATTTTGTTTTGGTTACTGTAGCCTTGTAGTATAGTTTGAAGTCAGGTAGCGTGATGCCTCCGGCTTTGTTCTTTTTGCTTAGGATTGTCTTGGCTATACGGGCTCTTTTTTGATTCCATATGAAATTTAAAGTAGTTTTTTTGCTAATTTTGTGAAGAAAGTCAATGGTAGCTTGATGGCAACAGCATTGAATCTATAAATTACTTTGGGCTGTATGGCCATTTTCATGATATTGATTCTTCCTATTCGTGAGCATGGGATGTTTTTCCATTTGTTTGTGTCCTCTTATTTCCTTGGGCAGTGGTTTATATAGGTCCTTAAAGAGGTCCTTCACATGCCTCGTAAGTTGGACTCCTAGGTATTTTATTCTCTTTGTAGCAATAGTGAATGGGAGTTGACTCATGATTTCACTGTTAGTCTATTATTGGTGTATAAGAATGCTTGTGATTTTTGCACATTGATTTTGTATCCTGAGACTTTGCCGAAGTTGCTTATCAACTTAAAGAGATTTTGGGCTGAGACGATGGGGTTTTCTAAATATACAATCATGTCATCTGCAAACAGAGACAATGTGACTTCCTCTCTTCCTAACTGAATACCCTTTATTTCTTTCTCTTGCCTGATGGCCCTGGGCAGAAATTCCAATGCTATGTTGAAGAGGAGTGGTGAGAGAGGGCATCCTTGTCTTATGCCAGTTTTCAAAAGGAATGTTTCCAGCTTTTGCCCATTCAGTATGATATTGGCTGTGGGTTTGTCATAAATAGCTCTTATTATTCTGAGATATGTTCCATCAATACTTAGTTTATCGAGAATTTTTAGAATGAAGGAGTGTTGAATTTTGCTGAAGGTCTTTTCTACCTCTATTGAGATAATCATGTGGTTTTTGTCATTAGTTCTATTTATGTGATGGATTACGTTTATTGATTTGCATATGTTGAACCAAACTTGCATCCCAGGTATGAAGCCACTTAACTGTGATAAATAGCCTTTTTGATGTGCTGCTGGATTCGGTTTGCCAGTATTTTACTGAGGATTTTCACATCAATGTTCATCAGGGATACTGGGCTGAAATTTTCTTTTTGTTTTGCGTCTCTGACAAGTTTTGGTATCAGGATGCTGCTGGACTCATAAAATGAGCTAGAAAGGACTCCTCCTTTTTCTATTGTTTGGAATAATTTCAGAAGGAATGATACCAGCTCCTGTTTGTACCTCTGGTAGGATTTGGCTGTGAATCCGTCTGGTCCTGGAGTTTTTTTTTTTTTTTTTTTTTTTTTTTTTTGGTTGGTAAGCTATTAATTACTGTCTCAATTTCAGAACTTGCTATTGATCTATTCAGAGATTCGACTTCTTCCTGGTTTAGTCTTGGGAGGGTGTATGTGTCCAGGAATTTACCATTTCTTCTAGATTTTCTAGTTTATTTGCATGGAGGTGTTTATAGTATTCGCTCATGGTAGTTTGTATTTCTATGGGATCAGTGGTGATCTCCCCTTTATCATTTTTTATTGCATCTATTTGATTCTTCTCTCTTTTCCTCTTTATTAGTCTGACTAGCAATCTATTTATTTTGTTAATCTTTTCAAAAAACCAGCTCCTGGATTCATTGATTTTTTAAGGGTTTTTTTTGTGTCTGTATCTCCTTCATTTCTGCTCTGATCTTAGTTATTGCTTGTCTTCTACTAGCTTTTGAATTTGTTTGCTCTTACTTCTGTAGTTCTTTTAGTTGTGATGTTAGGGTGTCAATTTTAGATCTTTCCTACTTTCTCTTGTGGGCATTTAGTGTTATAAATTTCCCTCTAAACACAGCTTTAGTTGTGTCCCAGAGATTTTGGTACATTTTTGTCTTTGTTCTCATTGTTTTCAAATAACCTATTTTTTTCTGTCTTAATTTCGTTACACAGTAGTCATTCAGGAGCAGTTTGTTCAGTTTCCATGTAGTTATGCAGATTTCGGTGAGTTTCTTAATCCTGAATTCTAATTTGATTGCACTGTGGTCTGAGAGTCTGTTTGTTATGATCTCTGAAAATCCTTTATAGACAAGCAACCTGAGAGATTTTGTCACCACTAGGCCTGCCTTACAAGAGCTCATGAAGGAAGCACTAAATACGGAAAGGAAAAACCAGTACTAGCCACTGCAAAAACATACCAAATTGTAAAGACCATCGACACTATGAATGAACTGCATCAACTAACAGGCAAGAAAACCAGCTAGCATCATAATGACAGGATCAAATTCACACATAACAATATTAATTTTAAATGTAAATGGGCTAAATCCCCCAATTAAAAGACACAGACTACAAATTGGGTAAAGAATCAAGACCCATCAGTATGCTGTATTCAGGAGACCCATCTCATGTGCAAAGACATATATAGGCTCAAAATAAAGGGATGGAGGAAGATTTACATAGCAAATGGAAAGAAAGAAAAGAAAAGCAGGGGTTGCAATCCTAGTCTCTGATAAAACAGACTTTATGCCGACAAAGATCAAAAAAGACAAAGAAGGGCATTACATAATTATAAAGAGATCAATGCAACAAAAAGATCCAATATCCTAAATATATATGCACCCAATACAGGAGCACCCAGATTCATAAAACAAGTTCTTAGAGGCCTACAAAGAGACTTAGAGTCCCACACAATAATAGTGGGAGACTTTAACACCCAACTGTCAGTATTAGACAGATCAACGAGACAAAATTAACAAGGATTTTCAGGATTTGAACTCTGCTCTGGACCAAGCAGATCTAATAGACATGTACAGAACCCTTCACCCTAAATCAAGGGAATATACATTGTTCTCAGCACTACATCACACTTATTCCAAAATTGACCACATAATTGGAAGTAAAATACTCTTTTAACTCATTTAATAGCTAATTTAATAATCATATTATTCTGCTGATTGGTAAAATATAAGGCCCTCTGAATTCAACTAATGTAGACTATCCCCACTAGAGGTACTTCTCTTAGCATAAAATTCCAAACTCTCTGCTACCTCACTTCTGAAAGTCAGATGGAAATGGTTACCTTCATAATCAATAGTCCCTTTTTCAAATCCATAATTTAACTTAGAGAAATGATCATGAGCTAATACCTGGATCTCATTGCATTGACTCATCAGAGAGCGTCCATGTTCTACTGACCTGTGCTTCTGCCATGATACCATTGACCACTATTCACTATTAGTGAGTGTTACAAGAAAAAAAATCAGTAAATCTGGTGACTGACCTGTGGTAAGGATTGGAGATGTTTTCATTCCATTAAATAATAACGTTTCCATGAAAAACCTTGGAAAATATTATCACCATTTTAGTACAGGTAGTCCTCATTCTGCCTCACTGAGTTGTTCTGTAAAAATAACTATTCAAATTAGACCTGTGCAAAACTTTGCTAATAATCAATGGAAAATATGCTTTTTGTTCTATACACTTTACAATTTTGTCAAAACATTAAAAAATTACTCTTTGACATAAATGTATAGGGAAATTAAAAATGATAAAGCTAATATTTATTAAACATAATATTTTAAAACATTAGAAACATTGGAAATTCATGTGCTTTATTTATTTGCAAAATTTATCAAGAGTAGTTTGATCAGTGCTTGACTTCCTTCATCTTATAACTTAGGATAGGGAGCAAGTATCTTTTGTACGCCTTGGTGAGTTGTCATATTCCTTTCTAAGTTTACACAGGCTTCCATCATTTTTGTTCTCTTTGTACTTTTAATGTTGTAAAACCTCAGAAATTTTTATTAATGTCAACTTTTTGACAGCATCACTTCTCTGCATTCTTTTTGCCACAATCACTGTCCTCATTTATGTCTATGAGCCCACCTTCACTAAGTTCCTCTGACTACACAGCTAGATTTCTTGAGTGATAGCAATGCCAAAATTTCCATGGTCAGTCATTTCTTTCATGACTTCACGTACATTTGACTCAAATTTCACTTCCACCATTACCAACTGTTATTTATTTACTGTAGTTTCATTTTTGCTTGCCTATTTTTTCTTTCAGTTTTCCATTTTTGTCAAGTACCGTACTGGTTATCACTCAGAGACAAGGAGAAAACAGAACTACATGTGTGTGACAGAATAACAGGTGTGCACTAACCACTCGCCAAGAGACTGTGCAGGAAGTGACATGATTGACCACTGATCATAATGTACATCTGTTATTTACATAGCTGTTTGTGGAATAAAGAGCTAGCAGTGAAATTTGTACTTTATATAATAACTCACAACAATACCATAGTAACCAAAATTTGAATTATTTTGTTGGGAGTTAAGTATTATTTGAATAAACCAAGGAAACTTAAATATACACATATCAGAAATCATACTAAGTGAGGACTGCTTGTATTAGGAATCTTGGTACTTTCTTAGCGCAATAAAATTGTTTTACTATATATACCAGTGCTGTTTAATAGAAATATGAGGGCCACAACTGCAAGCTGATAATGTAATTTTAAATATTCTAGCAGTCACTCTAAGAAAAGTAAAAAGAACTAGGTGAAATAAATTTAATAATATATTTTATTTAACCCAATATATTCAAAATATTATTTAAATATGTATCCATATAAAATGATTACTGAGATGTATACATTTCTAAAAATTCTAAGCCTTTAAAATTCAAAGTGTATTTTACACTTAGGAATCTTCAATTTGCACCAGACACATTTCAAGTGCCTAGAGGTCACATGTGGTTAGTGGCACAGTATATTGGACAGCATGGATATAGACACTACAAATTTCATAAGGAATAATTTTTCCTTCTTTTGTATTGGATATTCAAGAATTTGAGGTCAAATATATGAGCTGCTCCTTGTAAGCGCATTTAGGTTAATGGCATGGATGCTGTGAACTAGTGATCCTCTGGTTCCGGTGCACTTGCTTAATGTAATTCATGCTTTGTTCCTTTCTCTTATGCAAATTTACTTCATGTTGCTATATTTTATACATATTTTTATGTCATTTCTGTTTATTTTTATAATACAAGTATAAGTAAAACAGCATATAAACAAAATATTAAAAGTATTTAATTTAAAGTAAACATAGTTTGTTCATCTATCAAAACACTAAAAAGCCACACAATTTTTGCTGTTTTTGAATAGATATGTGTACCAAAACAACACTTAAAATATTTCATCATGAAAGGATTTTATTTTATTAACTATACTGATTAAAACTTAAAAGAAATGACATATGCACTATTGGAGGGAGACAATAACCCAACTTCCACCCTACTCCCAATGTTTGATTCTGAAAATTCTGAACTAATGGAATTACGCTTCTGAAAAGTTATTCATATGAACAAAGAGATAACTCTTTCTTTCAGTCCCTAAACAGATTCTGGAAGAACAGAAATTACTTTCTGATGTTTTAAGAGTAATCAATATGCTATTCATACCAAATCTTTAACTTTCAGAAAGAAGTCAGAAACAGAGATTGTTTGAAGAGAAAAAAAGTCTAAATCCTGGAAATTCTGAGATTTCTTTTCCTTCTTGAGAAGATGTGCTGACTTGTTGTTTCTTGCTGCATTATAAATTTGTTGAGAGAGTAGACAGTTCTAATATTTATTTCATTCAAATAAGAGGCTGTGCATTATTTATACTCATCCAATAACAAACAAGGCATAAATATTTTTTTCAAATATTGAAATGTCTGAAATGAATATCCCTTATTCATATTTTGAGGTTATATAGGTCTCAAGCTTGTCTTATAAGTCAGTAAAAATTGGCTATAAAAAGATTGGAAAACATAGGCTAAGAATAGGTAACAGCTGTGACCCCAATGTTTAAACAAAAGCTAGAGTACAAAAATGAACAGGCACAGAGGGAGAAGCAAAGCTGATACAGCGACTCATAATCAAAGTCCAAATAGCCTTCAGGTCACAAGAACCAATTGTCCCTATAGTACAATTATTATTTAGGTAAGTGAGTCAATAATTCTCCTTATTGGACTAATTTTGTCTCATTTTAATTTTCAATATTTCATACCAAAAGTTTTGACCTATAATCTGAAAAATGGATATATATTTTTTTATTAAAATAATTCAGTTGTTCTAACACTTGGGCAGCGAAAATATATAGTATTCTGGGATGACTGCCCTTTTTTTTTTTTTTTTTTTTTTTTTTTGAGACAGAGCCACGCTCTGTCACCATGCTGGAGTGCAGTGGCACAATCTCAGCTCACTGCAAGCTCTGCCTCCCAGGTTCAAGTGATTCTCCTGCCTCAGTCTCCCAGGTAGCTGTGACTACAGGCATGTGCCACCACACTCAGCTAATTTTTGCATTTTTAGTAGAGATGGGGTTTCACCATGTTGGCCAGGATGGTCTTGATCTCCTGACCTCATGATCTGCCCGCCTCGGCCTCCCAGTGTCCTGGGATTATAGGAGTTAGTCACCGCGCCCGGGCCATTTTGGTTTTTCTAAAGTCTCACACAACTACATCCACTTAGAGTTAATACATTACATTTAGCTGCAAGGGAGCTTGAAAAATTATGATTTTTTAACTGGACACCGCTATATTTAAAAACATCACATTTTATTAGTAAGGAAGAATAACTGATGGATATTGGGTGATTTTTGCCTCAATGTGTATTCTGGTTTCCGAGTCACTTGAAATACACAATAGATCCAGAATACATCCAGGATATCATTTTTAGAAGCTAGTTTCATATAGACAGAAATTGATATAGAGATGTATAGATATAGAGATATATCTCTTTCTAGTCTATAGATAGATAGATGGAGATATCCTTGGAGTTAGAAACAAAACATATTTTTCTAATACTGAAAATCATTTTTAAGTCATAAATATGTGTGAGACAGTTGGAATACTCTATTTTATCTTTCTAGTTTGGAAAGAAAATTAGTAGGTACTTCTTCATTTCATTAAGCTGTTAGAAGCACGTATAGCATCTTGAATAACATTTGAGACAAGCTTCTAAGTAATTTTAATGATACTGTTTAAAAGTTAAAAGGAAATAGCTCACTGCTGAATTAGTCTTTCAATGTGTTACCCTTTTCTGTGTAATAAAATAAATTAATTTGAATGTCATCTTGAACAAGGGTAACCTGAAAATACTAAATGCTTTTTGCAATGCTTCCATCAGGTTCACCCTTGCATTTATTTTATATATTTAGAGATATTTCTAGTGAAAGTGCTAATATTATATTTACTGATTAATTTTAGTTAATGAAAACAAACAACATAGTTCCATAAAAGTAATTGCAAATGCAGTACTAAGATAAATAAATTGAGTTACCAAGCAGAAGCTCATTTCTTTATCATGTCCCAATTGGCAAATAAATTAGATTTTATACTTAATTTTAAAAGTGTGCTTAGCATCAATTATTGGTATTATTATAAAAGTTGCTATAGGATATTTTGCTATTTATTTTCTCAGCCAAGTTGACAGCAGCAATAAGAGAAAAACCAAAATGTTAATTCAGTAAAAATAATCGTTTGATTAATTCCCCTGTAACATTGTAACTTATACTACTTTCACCCCACAGAAACACAGGAGTCGGTTTAATAAAGCTATATTAATTGAATATAACACTATCCCTTTGTGGTGTTAGAATCATTATGAGGTTTTACTCCTCATATACATTTTACATTGTCTTACCTCTTCAGGGCTTTCCGTCTTTCTTCTTTCTAATACGGTAGCAAATTATCTTCCAGTCCTTTTTTTCTCTTACAACTTGTACCTAAAGTTATGACCAATTCATTCTCACTGTCTATATAGTCACATGTTGTATAAATGCATTTTTTATTTAATAATTTGCCTATTGTTAGATCTTTATACTATTTCCAATGTTTTGCTATTAAAAGTAATGTGAGTGAAATGTTGGTTACATGTGGCTTATTTTTTAATTATATATTTCTCAAAGTACCACTAATAAATCAAAGAATAGTGGTATCTGTAAGGCCTTTAATCCCTATTGCCAAGTAAATTTACATTTTAATCCGTAGTAAATGAAAATATCTAGCTCACTGGCCCAAATAATAATGATTGAAAAATATTTATCACCATCACTATGTTATATATGATGTTGTAAGTTAAGAATATATTTTAGACTCTTGACTGCAAATGGGAGGACATAAATACAACTATAATTGAAAGAGATGAAATTTTGCTACTATTCTATTGCTGTTTTTTAAGTTGAGGGAAACCAACATTTTTAAAATGATCATTGGAATTAAACTTAATAGAGTGGTAGAAAATAAGCAATAGTGTATTGACAAATGTTTAATATTCAGCTAAAATATATATAGTATATATTTTATATATATTATATATAATATATAAATATATGTGTATATATACACAATGTAAATCATCAAAAAATCATCAAATGCTACATATATATTTATATATGTATATTTATATATACTTATATATTTATATATATTTTTATATATACTATATAATACTTATATATTTATATAAATATATAATACATATATAATATATACATAACATATAAATATATGTGTAGCATTTGATGATTTTTTGATGATTTACATTGGGTAGATATTTCTACCATCACCTATCTTCACTGACCAGTTTGACATCAACCATCCCTCAAAATTTCTTAAAAAATATCAATCAGTTCTTGTGAGCTAGAACAAGCCAGCTTCAACACATCAAGCGGATAATTAATACCCAAGAGTCAAAGTCACGAAGATGCTGCAAGAAGAACAGACGCATATGCAGGGAATTTAGTCTTGGATGAGATAAGAAAAACTTCTGTGATGTCATTAATAGCAAGAAGTACATGATGAGTGCAAATTTAGTTTGGTTTATGGATTTAATGTACAAAAGGTAATGACTTATAATCTGATAGCATCTGTTTTCTCTGTGAGGTAAAAAAAAAAAAAAAAGAAAAAGCAATCTGATGATAACAAGGTAGAAGATGGGAATATGTTTAAAAGCATGTAGAAGATGGAGAATGAGAACACAAACTGACTAGAGAAATACAGAAAAATAACAGAACAGTGTTGAAAACTCTGCTTTGGTTACTGACCAGGAATTAATAGCAATTCCAAACAAAAAGATGGTATTCTAGCCAGAACCAGAAGTCCACATTTGGAAAAGACAAAGCAATTAACTAGTTTCATGCATACTTAGGTATTCGTCAAAGCCATAAGGATAAAAGTATATTATAGAAAAGGAGTAAAGAAAGATAATTTAGAATATTGTAGAAAAGTGATGCAATATGGAGGCTAATCTGGGTAGCAATGGAAACAGATACTGCATAGGAATAAAATAGAGGTGTCCATGAACAGAAAGTCTCATGAAGATTTTTCTCACTGAGGTGATGGTGAAAATAATAATGATAAATGCCAGTAAATGACAGAGTAGGGAGTCCCAAACTCCTATTTTAATTCCACAGAAATAGTAAGAAGACAACAGAAACTGACAGAACCAACTTTATTGAAATTCTAGGTAACAATAAAAAATCTAGATAAAATCTAAGTGGGATTTATCTCAGCAATGCAAGAGTCATTCAACATATAAATTCAATAAAATAATACATCACATTAATAGAATGAAGGAGGGGAAAGCATACTATCTCAAGTGATACAGAAAAAAAGGGATTTAGCAAAACCCAATACCCTTGTATGATAAAAACACATAATAAATTAGAAACATAAGGGAACTTTCTCAAAACGATAAAGACTATATATGAAAAACCCACAGCTCACATCACATGTAATGGTGAAAGCTTTAAACTTTTCCCCCCAAAATAAGAAACAAGACAAGCAACGTTGTCAAAACTGTAGACAATATTCAAAGGTTACAATAATTCAGTGTTGGACACTGAATTTTTAAAATCAAATTTAAAAATTATGAAAATCTTTGTGACATTTTTATCTGTGCTTTTCCCATCCCCTCCTGAGCTAGGAAGCAATCTTCCAGACGGCAGCTCTTGCTCCTAATGTGATCCTAGTACCTGGATCTGAAGGGAGCAAAGCAGACCTTATTCACAAATTACTGTTTGTGTTAAACTGCCTGGGGACAACCTGAAGAACTAATATGAGTTCCTCCCCTCTGTTACACCTATTCCAGGACCCACTCAAGGCAGGAATTACGTGAGAACTGCTTTGAAAACATTGTAAGACACAGAAAAGTCTGCCTTCGCTTTTGGAGACCAAAGATTATATTGACGCATAGAGTAGATCTCCAAAACCCCGGTAGGAAGAGCAAGGGAAAGAGCTTCTTTAGGAAGTTAGGACATTCAAAGTGCTTATGTATTACTGGAGAATTTAGAATGCCACAGTCCATGTCCAGGACATGGTACAGGCTCAGAAAAACAGAAGAGAAGACCCTAAGCTTTCACCACTGACTGATCTAGAGACATAGTGCAAGTAAGAAGGGAAAGATATGGGAGAAATGTAAATGAGTTGGCTAAATGTTAAAGGAGTGCCCAGCCCAGAGCCAAGCCACAAAGCCTGGAAAAGTTGGCTTAGTTGTTGTTATAATTTCCATTGTTGTTTAAGGCTCCTAAAACTCAAGGAATTCCTACTCAAACATTGGCAGAATACAAGCTAAATGTTCAACAGTCAAGTATAACAAACCCTCAGGAAGAAGAATATCTAATTTTTGTATGTGTGTGATGACGTTTAAGATCTACTCTCTTAGCAATTTTCAAGTATAAGATTAATTGTGATTAACTATATATGACTGAAGTATTTAAATCAACTATCTCAAATATGAAATATGTTCAAAAAGCTGAAGAAACTCATGGAAAAAGAACAGAAAGAAACCAGGAAAATAATGTATGAGAAACTGAGAGTATCAATAAAGAGAATTATAAAAAGGAACCATACAGAAATATTGGTGCTGAAAAGTATAGCGTTGGCCCTTCATATCCAAGGGTTCCATATGTCTGCAGATGCAACCAACTGTGGATGAAAAAAATTTTTAAAAATAGAAAATAACATCCCAACAATAAAAACACATAAATACAAAATATTATAACAACTATTTAAATATAACTTATATGAAGTTAGAGATTATAGTCTAGAGATAATTTAAAGCATATGGGAGAATGTATATAGGTTATATGCAAATACTATGCTATTTTATATAAGGGACTTGAGCAATATAGATTTTGGTGTCTGCAGGGATCCTGAAACCAATGCTTCAAAGAAACCAAAGGACAGCTATAATTGAAATGAGAAACTCACTAGAGAATTCAACATCATATTTGAGCAGGCAACAGAATGATTGTATGCCAACAAATTACATAACCTTGATAGACTGGAAAAGATCCTAGAAACACACAGATTATTTTAACTGGCTCAAAAAAACAACAACACACATGCACACAAAATTTCAACAGACTTACAATATGAAAAAAGATTGAATCGGTAATCAAAAACCTACTAACAAAGGAAAATCCAGGACCAGATAGCTTCACTGGTAAACTCTACCAAATGTTTAAAGGATAATTACCACCAGTGTTTCCCAAACTCTTCCAAAAAATAAGAGGAGGGAACACTTCCTAACTCATTCTGTGAAGTCAGCATTATCCTGACACCAAAACTGGACAAAGACACTACAAGAAAATAAATCTGTAGACCATTACTCCTTATGAAAATACATACAAAAATCCTCAACAAAATACTGGCAAACCACACCCAACAACATTAGAAAAAAAAAAGGATTACACATGATGGTCAAGTGGGATTTATCCCAGCAATGCAAGAGCTTTTCAACATATAAATTCAGCAAAATAATACATCACATTAACAGAATGAGGGGGAAAATGCATATAATTATCTCAAGCATTTAGCAAAATCCAGCAACCTTTTATGATAAAAACATAATAAACTAGAAATACAAGGAAACTTCCTCAACATGATAAAGGTCATATACAAAAAAACCCACAGTTCATGTCACATGCAATGGTGAATGCCTTAAAAAAACTCCTCCCCCAAAATAAGGAACAACACAAATATACCCACTTTCTCCTCTTCTATTCAACATAATACTGGAAATCCCAACCAGTGCAATTAGACAAGAAAAAGAAATAAAAAGCATTCAAATAAAGAATAAGGAATAAGTAAGACTATTTCTATCCACAGATGATCTTATATCTAGAAAATCCTAAAGAATCTACAAAAAAAAAATTTAGAGCTAACAAATTCATTAATGCTGCAGGATACAACACCAACACTCAAAAATCAATTACATTTCTATACACTAGCAATGAACAATCAAAACATAAATTAAACAATTTAATTTACAAAGCATCAAAAGAAAAAAACACATTGGAATAATTTAACCAAAGAGCACAAGACTTATACACTGGAAATGAGAAAATGATGCTAAAATAAATTAAATAAGACCCAAATACAATGAAAGATAGGTCATATTCAGACATTGGAAGACAATATTACCAAATGACAATACTACCAAAAGTAACATACTGATTCAATACAATCCTTATCAAAATCCCAACTATTTTTCTTGCAGAAATGTAAAACATCTTTTTCTAAAATTCATATAGAATTCCAAAGGACATAGAATAGTCAAAATAACCTAGAAAAATAAGAACAAAGTTGTGTGACTCACAGCTGCTGATTTCAAGACTTTCTAAGAAGACAGGACAGGATGGAAAATCAGAGATTTGAAGCCTGAAAAATAACCACCATTTTTGGCTTCAAGATAAAGGGAGCCACAAGTTGAGGAAATAGGGATCTTTATCCTACAAACTAAAGCAACTGAATTGTGCTAAATATCTGAGTAAGTTTTGGAGCAGATTTACTTTTCTCATAATCACCATCCAGCTTTTCTGACACCTTGATTTTAGCCTTTTAAATCTTCAAGCAAGCAGAGGAGGACCCACTCAACCCTGCCTAGGCTTCTGAACTGCAAAACTGTGAGATAGTAAATGTGTTGTTTGTAGGCACTAAATTTATGGTAATTATATTATGCAGCAATAGAAAGCAAGTAGTAAACATTGACCAATACTCCAGATTCACTCTGCAGCCTTATTCACTCTTTTCTATGACCCAGAATGATAATCTGAATGGCTTCCTTTTCTTATGCCTTCCTATAGGTTTGGCCAATGGAAAGTACCAGCAAGAAATCAGAAGGTGGCAGGAGAAGGAGGTTGAAGCATTTATTCCTGACTCACTCCTTCTGGGTCCCCATGAAATGGTGCATTTTTGTGCTTAAAGCCACAGCTCCTCCTATGGAAACTTCTCAGACTTTTTGGGTTCCCATACCCCTCCTCCTGCTTGCACTTTCAGAATAAAGGTTATAATGGTTCCCAACCATTGCTTGCTCTAGGGTACTGTGCCATCTTTTGTTGTTTTCCAGAACTCTGACAACACACTTGTAAATAACCCCTGTATTAAACTCTCCTCACTTACACAGTTTGTGCCCTCCGTTCAAACTTGGCAGCACCCTGGATGATACAACTAGTTTTGGTTTTTTCATCGGGGCTGGTTAAATACACCACCAAATAATAAGTAAATATTGATGAGCAAATATTGGAGATCAAAATTGTCTTCTCATGTGACTTACTGGAGTTTGTTTGTTGTGTTTTTTTGTTTGTTTGCTTTTGAGACTTTCACTCTTGTTGCCCAGGATGGAGTGCAATGGTGCCATCTCAGCTCACCGCAACCTCTGCCTCCCGGGTTCAAGTGATTCTCCTGCCTCAGCCTCCCGAGTAGCTGGGATTACAGGCATGCACCACCATGCCCAGCTAATTTTGTATTCTTAGTAGAGACAGGATTTCTCCATGATGGTCAGGCTGGTCTCGACCTCTCGACCTCAGGTGATCTGTCTGCCTCGGCCCCCAAAGTGCTAGGTTTACAGGTGTGAGCCACCATGCCTGGTGGAGATCTGTTTTTTAAAAACATTTTCTCTAGTTTTGCAATATAATGTCTGTTAACTTCAGTTTCTGCAGGTGGTAGAAATCTCTCTCTCACTGTGTGTGTGTGTGTGTGTGTGTGTTAGTCACAGTTGCATCAGAAAGAGGAACCAAAACTGACAATTTGCCTGGCTTCTGTTATGAAGAGTTCTGGTCCCAAAATAAATGAAAGTTTGGATATTTTCTGTAAGTTTGAACCACTCTAGTCAAAAATTACTTCATTCACAAATTTTTCAATGCTTTTGAGTGAAGATAAATTACAACTTTTTTGGATACAATATCCATATAAAAAATGCAGTTATTCTACTATGAACAGACTAATGTACAGTTGGCAACAATTGTGATATTTTTTCCTTCCTTTAAATATTTATGTTTGTATTTAGAAATCCACTCCTTCTAAAATCAGCCTCCCTCTACTATATGCAAAGAAACTTGTCTTTTTGTCTTTTGTCAAAAGGCATAGGCATCAATTGTGAGCAGGCATATCAGATGTATAGATACCCTTATCTTAATCCTGAAGTCTCATTTAATTTTCTCAGAATCTATATAAAATAGACAGCTATATACTGTAATTTGCATATTACAGATTGAAAAGAGGTTAAAAGATTTGTAAGAGGGCCTGAGGCATTTTAGTGCTGGATACATTAATCCTATTCCTAGCTTTGTAATTAAAATGCACAATGATTACATGTAACATTAATGGATACAACTATACCTTTGTTGTATCTATGCTATACAGACATGCTGTATTTTATTTTTTACTACTTTATATCTCCTTTCTGACTCATTCTTTTTCCAAATGAAGAACACCATCTGTTCAGGCTCACCCAATACTACCAGCTAGATCATACAGAATATGGCCACAACACACACAGTCAGGATTTGGCTTGTGCCTGCGTACCAACCAGAATACACTTCACCTAAGCAAGTAGCCTCTGTATTGGAAATAAATGCCTCATAATAATAATCCTTTACAATTGTTATGATTACTCTATCTTCCACTTTCCTGAGGAAAGATCTTTGTAAGCATTTACAATGAGGAGGAGAAAGCTAGAAACCTCAGGGATGAAAATATTCACCTCTTGTGTGGCAATTCAAGCAAAAATAAGTTATTCCATATGGGCTCCTAGGGTTCGTTTCACATTTGGTACATATCAGTGAAGCAGTAGAGTGCAATGGCTATGAGCTGGACTGTGTATTCAATGGAACCTGGGTTCACATTTCAGTTGTGCTAGTTTCCAGGCCTTTAAGTTTGAACAAAACTATCTGTAAAATTATAGTAATCTTACCTTACTCAAGGTAAGGCTAATTATGAAGGCTAACATTTTGAGGGCAAAATTAGTTAGTATTGCCAAACTACATAGGTGTGTTCCATAGATATAACTGCTAAATAAATTAAAATTAGCTAGGAAATTTTATGTCCCTTTCAATCAATTATTCTTTGAGGCCAAAGACTCCAACTAATTCACAGAATCTGGCACATATTCAAGTGTTAACTTGTTGCTTTTATAGAATTTAATTGAACAAGATGATCCAGAACAAAAAAGATTTCAGGTATTTAGGACAGATAGATTCTGGATTATGAGGGAGTAATTAGTGGTTTAATTATCACCTTAATTCTGAAAGAAATATCTGATCAAATGATTAGATTTTTTTTTAATCCATCTATCTCTGTTCTGTGGCACTCCTCTTTAATTTCATAATGTCAATAAAGATGAAGTTAATTCAGTGAGGCATTAAAATGGTGACAGAAATATATAAGTCATGTTTGAAGAAAGATAGTTGAGTACATGATCTCTTAAAAAGAAAGCATAAAGCAGAGAACTTTTATTTCTCAATCTGTTGCATATTGATATTATCTGTACATACCTATATTACATAAAGAATCGTTATTCTACATATCTAGCCCATACTGTTACAGAAATAAAATAATAATTTAAATACTGGTTTGGGAAACTATGTGCATTTTTCTAGGTGTATTTGCCTTATATGAAGAGAAGGATCATGATATTACCTGTTAGATTTAAACAAGCTATATAGCAAAATATGTGCATGTTCATCTGTGCAACAGTAAACTTATCCCCATCATGTAAGTCAATTATAGCTAGATAAGAATAAAGAATTAAGGTCAATTTCTAGATGATTCGGGTCAAATAGTACTTTGGTTTCAATTATCCAGATAAAAAATGCTGTAAATATTTTTAATTACATGGATAATTTTCTAATCACTCCATTGTGCTCAGGATGAATATTTTCAAACAATTCTTAGGGATAATCTTTTAATGAGTATTTTCTTAAGGATTTATTATGAAAATCATTTTGAAATCTAGATAAAGTATTTATAAATAATTAAAGATTATTATATCCAATGCATTGAAAAGGCAAAATATCTTTGATGATTGAATTATATTTGTCATATTTAGAATTAAATGTTAAAAATGAAATTTTAAAAATGCTTTTTAACTGGATGATTAATGCATAAGGATTGCACATTTTTCTTCAACTGAAAAGTAACTGATGAAATCAATTGTTGAATAGCTGACATGCGGTTAAGATTTGCTGAGAAGGAAATATGTTTGATCAGTGAATAATGGTATTTTCCAGCTATCTGAGGAGAATTGACTGACTGGCTCCACTGTACATGCATTTAAAAGATCACTAGATTTATAATCCCCATGGAGACAGAAAAAAAAGTACACCATCAAAGCTACCATCCGAAACTTCAGTAATACTCAAGATTTACCTTGTATTTTATTTTTAAATACCACACTAATAGAATGATAGTGCTGCTAATTTTTACATTCTCTAAGTTTATGTTTACTTTTTGCTGCAAAGACCATGGCACAACTAACTTATATTCATGGTATAAGATTCTGTCACAAAAACAAAATGATGAGTAGGCAACTGTTAGTAAGTTAATATTTTTTGAAGCCAAAAATTATTAAGTACTTTATAATGTTCTTTGGATAGTTAGTGCAAATAACTAGTTTACTATGTATCAAGAATTCATGGATCTTTTTAAGAATCAGGAAATATCTTGTTTAGGAAATAAAGCCTACATCTGGTTTCTGTCTCATCAAAAATCCCTTACTGGAAGAATTCTTTTCCTTGTGTTAGCAAAATATGTGGAATGTTCTAAAGTAGTTCAAAACAGGACAGTTCTCGTTTGGAAATAATCTTTGGCCAGGAACAATGTTTGACTTTTATGCACAGAAGTAGTCTGTAGAATTTTTACATGGGCAGTATGTTTTATTTGTAATAAAATCAATTATTCATATTTCAAATTTTTCAAAAATTGTGAAAATGACAAAATATTTACATGTGTATATTTAAATTGACTATAGGTTGTATTTAATAATGTTTAGACTTATAGATTATGATACTTTATTCTTATAAACTCAGAGATGTTTCTTGAGTAAATGTGTGCTTTTCTATTTTGCTGAATTACTGGACCCAGATATCCATGGAATTTAAATTCAGAGAAAGCCCTTTATAGAATTTTGTTCAATAACAATTTTTACTTAAGTGTGAGTCCCTTTACAGAGTGCTTTTTTTCATTTAATTTTTTTTTTTTTTTTTTTTTTTTTTGAGACAGAATCTCACTGTATCACCCAGGATGGAGTACAGTGGCATGATCACGGCTCACTGCAACCTCTGCCTCCCAGGTTCAAGCCATTTTCTGCCTCAGCCTCCCAAGTAGCTGAGATTACAGGCACCCATCACCACACCTGGCTAAGTTTCGTATTTTTAGTAGAGATGGGATTTCACCATGTTGGCCAGGCTGGTCTCGAATTCCTGAGCTCAAGTGATCTACCTGCCTCAGCCTCCCAAAGTGCTGGGATTACAGGCGTGAGCCACAGCGCCCGACCTTTTTCATTTTAAAGGTAGTTTTTAAAACATAAATGTTGGTGGTAAAACTAGCATACTGTCTTAACTAAGGTGTTCATGACTAATATTGTTGTGCCCTTACCTCCAATTTGGTTTTGTTAGGAAAGGCCTCCAAGATAGTAGGGTCCTAATTGGAGGAGTCACGGAGGAAGGAAATTAGGTGCCAAAACAGAAGGCACAAATCCCAACTTGAACATCTATTTGTTTTGTGGAGGGCTAGAACTTAGTTAACATAATTGAGAAAACCTTAGATTATGTCCACAATAATGGGCCAATTACCCTAGAGAAATAAAATGCAAATAATAAGCCATTTAAGAGACAATAAAGGTTTTATCTGGTGTTGATTTTATTTTAAAAGACTTCTTTCTGCTTGTCAAGTAGGAAGTGTCTGGGCAAAACAAGTCATTGTCCTACCTTTTGTATAACTCCTTATACAATCCAATCCATTCTGTGTTTACCAAATTACATTATCAGGGATTTTGAACATTCTATGTTCTGTTCTTTTAATAGATACTCAATATCTGTTGAATTAAATTAAATTAAATGGTTCAGGTGAATGGAGTTTTTTATTTTTTAACAGGTTTTAAAGATAATTATAAAAATATTTCAAGACTTAACATTTATTTACTAGTCTGCTTCAAATTGGTTCAGTAAAGTTCTCTATACTTGCCAGCAAAAATTATGTGACATTGAGAATTAATTCACAAACGGCATTGAAACTGGTTGTGTTACTTATTGTCTTGCCTACAAATATCTAGTCACTCCAGAATATTCTTCCAAATTTACTATGTACTTAATTTTATTTGCTTATGTTGTTTAATATGTCTGTAAATATGATGTGCTGCCATATAATAGTTAATTCTATGTATCCCTAGATTCAGTTGACAAACTTCTTTTACATTGGATCTCCATTAAAAACCAAGAATCTGTGAGGTGCTAGGTTTTCTGGTACTCCAAAACTCAAAGGAAAGAACCTAGGCAGTATCATCATGGTAGACAGAGAATGAAGTGTTAGAAATATATGATGTGGAATTATAGTTAACGCATACCATAGCCCTATCACCTTGACTATGTGCCAGTTTGTGTTATTTATAGTTCTTCCGATATATTCAAAATTAAACTATATTAGTGCTTCTATATTTTTTCATTATATGGCACACAGAAAATGACAACATTCCTACACCATACCGATGTAAACTGGAGGGACATTTTATTTATGTATCTGTGTACACACATACACACATTTAATACATGTGAAGTAAAATTAAAATTGGCTCCTGCTAAAACATCTGTATTGCCTCACTGCCATCTCCTTCACCTCCTCACTTTCACCTGCACACCATGCTTCTTGTATACTTTTGTTACTCTCCCAGCATCTCATCAGTCCTATTGTACACATTGGGTAGCTGGGCTTTACGCAGCCTCAGCTAAGATAGATGTTCAGATTGAAGAGCCCCTGTTTGGCCTTGCTAATTGTATAGGAGGGTAGAAAATGCAGGATGTTACTCATAGTGCTTACCACCTATTGGTCATGAGTTTTGTTTTCAGACTCTTCTAATCATGCTGTCCTTGAAAGAGACTTACATAAAATTGTTTACAAAGATATCAGGCCAAGGATCTCCAGGCACCCCAGAGTCTACCTTGTCTCTAAGAGTCTTGAGGGAACCAATGTCTTACAGCATAGCTATAACCCCTTCATGGTATACCCATAAAGAAGTTCTGAATTATTCAATGGCAGAAATTACATTGTATTCTGAATAGACTATTTTGCTGTACTCCATGCATTATAACAAGAAGAATTTTGGGGAAATTCAAATATATGATACTTGTAAGATGTCATCAAATTCCTATGACTTCAATTAAATATAATTGTCAGGGTAGGGCAACGAAGTCAAATTATTCTATAAAGTTTGCTTACCTGGAGTCAAATATATCCTTATCCATTCAGATGTCTTAAAAAAATAACAACTTGAAGAAACAAAACACATCAAAGCAAACCAAATAGAGTTCACTAGTGAGTCATATTAAGTTTACTAACGACAAATGTGTATACCCTATCTCCTGAAATAGTGTGATTTTAATTTTGCCCAGTAGTCTCAAAGCTGGCATTAGCTTTATCTACAAAATCTATTTGTGTATTTATTTACAATCTATTTATGTATTCATTTACAATCCATTTATCTATTGCAATCATTTAAATAGACTTTTTAAAAGTTTGGTTCCAAGCACTCACCCCAGAAATCATAACACTTAATTGGTCTGGTGTTTGTCTTGGGCATAGGTATTATTGTTAAAACTTTCCAGGTGATACTAATGAGTAGCTATATCTGGGAATCACTGCCTTAGACTTTTATATTCTCATTCTCCTCTACCAAGCAATAATAGGATATTCTCAGATCTCTTCTTTACTGAAGTTCTCAGCTTTTCTGGTTACAGGATTATTCTTCACATTCAAATGACACCCTTCTTAACTATGCATGAGAATGGCTTTTATTTTCTCCATATGTTAAACACTAACAGAAACAATCCCTGGAGACCAAGTAGTTTGCCCAGGTACAGCGGTGTCCCACATCCTACCAGCCCTCTGCCCCACTCCACACACCATGTTCCAGCTAAGAAAATGTACTTTTCTAGTTTGAATTCTTGACATATTCAACAAAATAAAGTCTAACAATGAGCTTTTATTTCTTCTCTTTCCTTAACTTGACCTGGAGTGCCAGACAGGTCACTTACTAAACACACTGAAAACAGTAAAAAAAACAAAAACAAAAAACAAAACAAAAAAACAACAACAACAACAACAAAAAACCTATTGATTCTTTACTAATTTAGGTGTTCTTTTCTTTTTCTTCAAACATATCTGCACAAATCTCTGAATATATAGGCAAAAGAGGAGACTGGAGTTGATCTCAGAGTACAACAGAGCTTTTTCATACATAACTGCTAAGTGGTTCTATAATATATAGACAAGATCAATAATAGAAATACAGTTGTCACACTTTCAAGACGTCAGTTCTAAAAACCAAGCACATAATGCCTAACTTTCAATTACAGTTCACAATTTAACTCTCCCACGGGAGACAGAGAGACAGAAAGAATAGAAAAAGAAATATTTTATAGATTTAAAATTATCAAAAGGGATACAATATATGTACTTGTTAAACAACGTCCTGCTAAACCTTAAGAGTATGGTTATTGGTAATTCAAGTCAAATAAATATTGTACGTAGTTTTAAAAAGTAATTGAACTGTTCTAGAGTATGGTAAATTTATACCAGTAAAGTCCCTTACGTAGTCATGGAAGCCATACTCAGACTCTCAAAATTGTTTTTACACAATATTTTTACCATTTATAAAATCAGTTAAACTTAGTATAAAGGAAGAAATGAATTTGACATGTATAGTGAAAGAAATAATAGTGAATATAGTGCACTAAACATGTATATGTACTGCCTATTACAGCTGCTAAATGCACCCACATCCCAATGATGACATCATGAAATAAACAGGGACACCAATGAGCTACTTATGAGATTTACATAATTTTACTGCTTTCATTTATGATAATGTAATAGTTTCAGAGCAGAGCAGAGGACTTAAGGAAACTATAAATTATTGGGTTTAAAAGAACCATGTCGGCCGGGCGCGGTGGCTCAAGCCTGTAATCCCAGCACTTTGGGAGGCCGAGACGGGTGGGTCACGAGGTCAGGAGATCGAGACCATCCTGGCTAACACGGTGAAACCCCGTCTCTACTAAAAATACAAAAAACTAGCCGGGCGAGGTGGCGGGCGCCTGTAGTCCCAGCTACTCGGGAGGCTGAGGCAGGAGAATGGCGTGAACCCGGGAGGCGGAGCTTTCAGTGAGCTGAGATCCGGCCACTGCACTCTAGCCTGGGCTACAGAGCGAGACTCCCTCTCAAAAAAAAAAAATAATAATAAAAGAACCATGTCTTCTTTTTAAAATTTTAGATCATTATTTTTATGCATCTTATGATTTGGGATAAATATTGAATGCTAAATAGCTATATCATCTATATATGAAGGTTAAAAAATTGGCCAGTTATTTGTTGTACCTTATATAGTGTAGTTATCCATGCTTTAAAAAGATTTTACACTTCTCAAATAAATAACTAGTTTTTTCATGAGGCAAACAGCATCATCTCGAAACTTATAATTGAAGAGAGCTTCTTTACATTGTACTCTTGCACATAGGTTTATTTTTATTGCCATTTTAATCTTTGATTTATTGAAAATGTTACCTCTATAACAATACTGTCTTGCACTCTATTCATAAGTTGAAATATGGGAAAAATAAAATGTGACTATAATGAATTATTTCTGATATTGTCACATTTCTAGTATTGTCTGTCATGTATAACTTTTTCTTATCTTAGAATTCAAATAGCCCCGTATGTTTGATTTCAATGAAGTGTCTAATTTTTTCTGATGTAGTAATACATCTGTGCAATAAAACTGATAATTACATAGAATTATTCTTCATTGGGTAGAAAATAAAGTTTTCATTAACAATTGCAAAGTGGCATAAACCTTTGTATTGTCACTCAGAATTACATCTCTTTTTTAAGGAAGAAAGGACAAAACATCACTCTGAAAAGAAACTGTTTGAAATTAGTTTAAAAAAAATGAAACAAAACATCATGTTCAATGTATTTTATGCCATTACTTCTGTATGCAGGTATTTACTCTTTTCAGTCTGTCATTTGTACTTTTGTTGTTCACTGTCACATGTTATGAAGACATTGCTTTATATCTCTGATACTGGCATCTTCCCTGGGAAATGTTATACTGTGATACTAACTTGGATATGCAGAGGCAGCTAATTAAAGATCATTTGAAATACTCCTGTTTCCCCGGGAATGTCCACATATGTTTGGACTAAGAAGACAAAGGATCTGTTTCTACTAGATCAAATTGTTTACTAAATGCCTTGACAACACAGAGTGGTAGTTTCAGGCTGGAGTCTATAAAACCATTTTACTGTATAAACTGTGAAATCTTTCTGAACCTTTTTTTACTTTCTCCCAAGATTAGAGATTTTGATTAGACTTTCTAGCCATAATATCTTTTGTGAAAAAAAGGGCTTCAGTTCTTACGTGCTTTAGATTGTGTTGTTCTAGGTCCAGATTCCTTCTGATGACTGGGGCACCTTGGGGGGCCTCTCTTATAACAATGTTGAATTTTAAAGAGAAACATTTAGTCATTTCTACTCTTAAAATTTTTAGGTAATTTATTATATTATTACTATTATTATTATTATTATTATCATACTTTCAGTTCTAGGGTACATGTGCATAACGTGCAGGTTTGTTACATATGTATACTTGTGCCATGTTGCTGTGCTGCACCCATCAACTCGTCAGCACCCATCAACTCATCATTTATATCAGGTATAACTCCCAATGCAATCCCTCCCCCCTCCCCCCTCCCCATGATAGGCCCCGGTGTGTGATGTTCCCCTTCCCGAGTCCAAGTGATCTCATTGTTCAGTTCCCACCTATGAGTGAGAACATGCGGTGTTTGGTTTTCTGTTCTTGTGATAGTTTGCTAAGAATGATGGTTTCCAGCTGCATCCATGTCCCTACAAAGGACACAAACTCATCCTTTTTTATGGCTGCATAGTATTCCATGGTGTATATGTGCCACATTTTCTTAATCCAGTCTGTCACTGACAGACATTTGGGTTGATTCCAAGTCTTTGCTATTGTGAATAATGCTGCAATAAACATACGTGTGCATGTGTCTTTATAGCAGCATGATTATAATCCTTTGCGTATATACCCAGTAATGGGATGGCTGGGTCATATGGTACATCTAGTTCTAGATCTTTGAGGAATCACCATACTGTTTTCCATAATGGTTGAACTAGTTTACAATCCCACCAACAGTGTAAAAGTATTCCTATTTCTCCACATCCTCTCCAGCACCTGTTGTTTCCTGACTTTTTAATGATTGCCATTCTAACTGGTGTGAGATGGTATCTCGTTGTGGTTTTGATTTGCATTTCTCTGATGGCCAGTGATGATGAGCATTTTTTCATGTGTCTGTTGGCTGTATGAATGTCTTCTTTTGAGAAATGTCTGTTCATATCCTTTGCCCACTTTTTGATGGGGTTTTTTGTTTTTTTCTTGTAAATTTGTTTGAGTTCTTTGTAGGTTCTGGATATTAGCCCTTTGTCAGATGAGTAGACAGCAAAAATTTTCTCCCATTCTGTAGGTTGCCTGTTCACTCTGATGGTAGTTTCTTTTACTGTGCAGAAGCTCTTTAGTTTAATTAGATCCCATTTGTCAATTTTGGCTTTTGCTGCCGTTGCTTTTGGTGTTTTAGACATGAAGTCTTTGCCCATGCCTATGTCCTGAATTCAACATAGTGTTGGAAGTTCTGGCTAGGGCAATCAGGCAAGAGAAAGAAATCAAGGGTATTCAGTTAGGAAAAGAAGAAGTCAAATTGTCCCTCTTTGCAGATGACATGATTGTATATTTAGAAAACCCCATTGTCTCAGCCCAAAATCTCCTTAAGCTGATAAGCAACTTCAGCAAAGTCTCAGGATACAAAATTAATGTGCAAAAATCACAAGCATTCTTATACACCAGTAACAGACAAACACAGAGCCAAATCATGAATGAACTTCCATTCACAATTGCTTCAAAGAGAATAAAATACCTAGGAATCCAACTGACAAGGGATGTAAAGGACCTCTTCAAGGAGAACTACAAACCTCTGCTCAGTGAAATAAAAGAGGACACAAACTAATGGAAGAACATACCATGCTCATGGATAGGAAGAATCAATATCGTGAAAATGGCCATACTGCCCAAGGTTATTTATAGATTCAATGCCATCCCCATCAAGCTACCAATGAGTTTCTTCACAGAATTGGAAAAAACTGCTTTAAAGTTCATATGGAACCAAAAAAGAGCCCGCATCTCCAAGACAATCCTAAGTCAAAAGAACAAAGCTGGAGGCATCACACTACCTGACTTCAAACTATACTACAAGGCTACAGTAACCAAAACAGCATGGTACTGGTACCAAACCAGAGAGATAGACCAATGGAACAGAACAGAGTCCTCAGAAATAATACCACACATCTACAGCCATCTGATTTTTGACAAACCTGAGAAAAACAAGAAATGGGGAAAGGATTCCCTATTTAACAAATGGTGCTGGGAAAATTGGCTAGCCATAAGTAGAAAGCTGAAACTGGATCCTTTCCTTACTCCTTATACGAAAATTAATTCAAGATGGATTAGAGGCTTAAATGTTAGACCTAAAACCATAAAAATCCTAGAAGAAAACCTAGGTAGTACCATTTTTAGGTAATTTAAAATACATTACAGAAATTCAGAAGGGTACAACGTCTGCTTAGAAACAAGCCTAAACAGAAAGTATAAGTTACTTATCATGGGGTCAAAAAGATGAAGGACTTCGCTAAATGTTCCTTGAAAAGAATAAGGTATATCCTGTTCCATTGGTCTGTATGTCTATTTTTATGCCAGTGCTATAAGGTTTTGATTACTGTTACTCTGAAATATGGTTTGAAATCAGGAAGTGTGATGCTCTCATAGATGCTTCCATAGATATTCTAAGGCAAGCTTAAGATGGAATCATGTGTGTCCTTAAGTTTGCTTTAGCTATTCAGCCCTTTGTGATTTCATACAAATTTTAAGATTTTTTTCTTTCTGTGAAAAATGTCATTGGGATTTTGGTAGAGATTGCATTTAATGTGTAGGTCTCTTTGATTAATACAGACATTTTAACAATATTACTTTTTTCAATTCATAAACATGAGATTTTTTTCCATTTATTTGTGTTTTCTTCAATTTCTTGCGTCAATGCTTTATGGGTTTCAGTGTAGTGTACAGAACTTTCACTTCCTTGGTTATTTTATTCCTAAGTATTTTATTCTTTCTGATGTTATTAAACATGTGACTTTAAAAATTTATTTTTCAGTTTATTGAGTGTAGAAATGCACCTAATTTTGTATGTTGATTTTGTAATCTGTAACTTTACTGAATTTGTTTATTAGTTCTAACAGATTTTTAGAGGAATTGTTGGGGTTTTATTTATATAAGAGTTCCAAATATAAGATTTCTATGCAAGAGATTGTCTTTGAAGAATGACAATTTAACTTCTTTTACAGTTTGGATGCTGTTTCTTTCTTTCTCTTGCCTAATTTATATGGATAGGACTTCCCACACTATGTTGAATAGAAGTATTAAGAGTGAGTATCTCTGTCTTACTCCTGGTCTTAGAGGAAAACCTTTCAGCTTTTCACTGTTGAACATGATGTTACTCTGAGCTTGTCATATATGGCTTTGATTATGTTGAGGTACATTCTTTGTATACCTATTGTGGTGAGAGATTTTTATCATGAAAGTATGTATAATGGTAAGCTAATATTTGACAGGGACATCAAAAAAATACAATGAGGAAAGAATTATCATGTCAATAAATATCACTAGGAAAACTGAATATCCACATGCAAAAAAAATGAAACTGAACAATTTTCTTACACCAATCACAAAAAATTAATTCAAAATATAAGGCTTAAATATTAAGATCTACAACCATAAAACTTTCAAAAGTAAACATAGTAATAAGCTCCATGATATGGGTCTCGGCAATGACTTTTTGGATATAACACCAAAAGCACAAACAACAAAAGCAAAAGTAAGTGGAACTACATCAAATTTTAAGGTGTCTGCACAATAACAGTGACAAAAATTCATATAATGAAAGGATAACCTACTAAATGGGGGAAAATATTTGCAAACTATGGTATACACCCCTGATATAGGGTTAGTATCCAAAATATATGAGAGGCTAATACAATTCAATAGCAAAATAACACAAATAATTTTATTTAAAAATATGGTCAAATGACCTTAATATATATTTATTTAAATAAATCATACAATAGGCTAATAGAAACATGAAAAGGTGCTCAACATCAAAAGTCATCAGGGAAATGCAAGTGAAAACAACAAGTTATAACCTCACACCTGATAGGATGGCTATTATTGAAAACACAACAGGTAACAAGTGTTGGTGAAAATGTAGGAAAAAGGGAACACTTGTACACTTTTCTTGGGAAAATAGTACAGCCATTATGGAAAACAGTTTGAGGCTTCTTCAAAAACTTTAAAACAGAACTACCATATGATCCAGCAACCATATATATATATATATAAAATGCGCACATACGTGCATATACACATGCATGCACACACACACACACACACACATATATATGTTGAACATGATGCAACTTGAGCTTGTCATATATGGCTTTGCTAATGTTGAGATACATTCTTTGTATACCTATTTGGTGAGTGTTGTTTATCATGAAAGTATGTATAATGAATGGTAAGCTAATATTTGACAAGGACATCAAGAATATAAAATGAGGATACATATATATTCTCACACACACATATATATGAAAGAAAAAAATTATTTTGAAGAGATTTCTGAACTCCCATGTTCATTACATTATTTACAATAGTTTAAACATGGAAACAACCTAAGTGTGCCTATCAATGGACAGATAAATGGATAATGAAGTTGTATTTAAATAAAGAAAATCCTTCCAAATAATGAGACATGAGTGAATCTGGAAGTCATTATGCTAATTGAAATGAGTCAGGCATAAAAAGACGAGTTATGTTCTCACTTATATGTGGAATCTAAGAAAGTCAAACTCATACAAACAGAGAGTTCTAGGGGTTGCTAGGTCCTGGGGGTGGGCAAACTGGGGACATATTTTTCAAATAGTAGAAACTTTCAGTTATAAGATGAATAAGTCCTGGGAGGATCTAATGTACAGTATGTAACTATAGTTAACAATACAGCATTGTGTACTTGGAATTTGCTAAGAGAAGATTTTAAACGTTCTCACCATAAAACACACACACATGAAATAGTAACTAGGTAAAGAAATAGATGTTTTAATTAACTTAAGTATGGCAATCATTTATATATATATGCATATATATATATAAATGTATCAAATTACCACATCATACACCATAACAATTTTGTCAGTTAGACCTCAGTAAATCTATTGAAAAGAAAAGAACAAAGTAGAAAACAGTATACGATTCTAGGATTTGCCAGTCACAAAGAAGTAAAAGACTTGTCTTAAGCAGTTGATAAAGGATAGTTTGTAGATCTAAGAAAATGGCCACAGTTATAAGTCCCCAAATGATCACACAGAAAGGATTTTAGGAAATAAGATGCCTCAAAGAGTGACAAGGAGAATAACAGAGACAATGTCAGATTAAAATTGTATTTTACTAATCTATTATTTTGTATCTTACAGTATTTTCCCAACAATATTGTGGAAGTAAAGTCAGAAGTTAAACAATTATTTTAAAAAATTATTAAGTGGATGGAATCCTCAAACTGTGTATAAAATATAAATAAAATGGAACTATGTCAATGCAATTTTCAAAGAATTTTCCCTTCACCTCATGCTAGCAAGCACACTTTATGTTTAAACTAGAATAAACATATTAATAAAAATAGGAATTGTATTTGGGAAACTGCAACTTTCACACTTCTTTTACGTTTTCAAATTTTTCTTTGCCTGAAAAGCAAAGAATATAGTTGAAAACAGAGAGAATTGTTAAATTATTAAAGTCCAAATTTGCTGATCAAAACTTGTTAGACATTAATTTGCATTTTTAAACTTTACTTTTATTGCAAATTAGAAGGTAGCGGTTTTGTGTACTAAAATACATTCACTCAACCATTAATACCACATCTTGTTTGAGGTACTGATTTCTCTCTATCTGCATTCTGAAAAGTGTGACAAAAGCCCCAAATAAATAATACACGCAATAAAGATAAAATTACTGAACTTATTAAAACATACTAAGTTTACCTAGCCAAGTGTTTTTATTACAAAACCACAACCAAAAATATTTTAAATAAAATTTCTTAAACTATTTTTAATATGTCCTAGATTGGATAAGAGCTTAGGAGAAAGGAATCAGAGCCAAGTGTCCTGTGATTCATCTGTCTCCTTATTACTGGTTGGTGCTTTCACAGAAAAAAAAAGAAAAGAGTCAATTCAGTCTAATTGCCTTGTAAGCTTATTGATAACTAACTTCCTGTTAAATAGACTAATACTTGTGAGAAGGAGATTTCTCATATAGAAAATGTTTTGAAAAGGATGGCCCTAGTTTAGAATTACTATGACAAACAAACCTATAATCTATGGATTTATGAGGTATTGACCAGGCACGGTGGCTCATGCCTGTAATCCCAGCATTTTGGGAGGTTGAGGTGGGTGGATCATCTGGGGTCATGAGTTCCAGACCAGCCTGACCAACATGGAGAAACCCCATCTCTACTACATATACAATTAGTCAGACAAGGTGGCGCATGTGTGTAATTCCAGCTACTAGGGAGGCTGAGGCAGGAGAATCGCTTGAACCCAGGAGGCGAAGATTGCAGTGAGCCGAGATCATGCCATTGCACTCCAGCCTGGGCAACAAGAGTGAAACTTTGTCTCAGGAAAAAAAAAAAGAGAGAGAGAGAGAATGTCAATGTCATATAAGATGTGAAAGTCCTTGGGGCATAAAATAGGAAGATTTAATAAATTTAAATATTTCCGTCTGGTTAAATGGACCCACAAAACTTAGAGACTTCATGTATTTTTCTGGGACATGAAGTGCATGTCCAATATGAGAAAGAAGCACCTGGGAAGACATACAACTTTCAGTGATCAGGGGTTCCACATAACTCCCTGCTCTGCTGTGTCCCATGACTGCTTAGAACCTTGAAATCCTTATCAAAGATGGATAATAATTATCTTTGATAAAATTGTCAAAGATTGATATTTAATAAGGTCTCTGATTCATGTGAATCTAATTTAACAAGGCAATCTTTTGTGTTAGCTCAAAGCCCCATCTCCAGCCAGTACCCAACAAAACCTAGATTAAAAGGTAATAGTCTTGTTTAAAATATTTAAACCAGTAAATTATATTAATAACCATATGGATTAACAATGATATACCCAATAACTAATTCCTATTTACCTTCAGTAAAGCAGACCTATAGATAACTCATAAATTCTTCAACAAATCAGAACAAATGTCCACATTATTTTGTGGAAATAAATGAAGACCAACCAAATGAAAACAAGAAAAGTCTATTCATTCAGAGTGTGTTAGGCCATTCTTGCATTGCTATAAAGAAATAACTGAGACTGGGTAATTTATAAAGAAGAAAACAATTAATTGGCTCACAGTTTTGCAGGCTGTACAATGCATGATCCCACTATTTGCTTGGCTTCTAAGGAGGCCTCAGCAAGTTTTTACTCATGGTAGAAATTAAAGTGGGAACAGCCACATCACATGTTGAGAGCAGGAGCAAGAGAGGGAGGGGAGGAGGTATCACGCGCTTTTAAACTAACAGATATCATGAGAACTCACTAATGGCAAGGACAACACCAAGAGAATGGCACTAAACCATTCATGAGAAATCTGCCCCTACGATCTCATCACATCCCACCAGGCCCCACCTCCAACATTAGAGAGGATTACCGTTCAACATAAGATTTAGAGGGGACAGCATCAAAACTCATCCTTTTGTTTCCTGGCCCCTAAAATTTCATCTTCTCTCATTACAAAATACATCCATGCCTTCTCAACAGTCCCACAAAGTCCTAATTTGTTCCAACATCAAGTCCAAAGTCCTAAGTCTTATCTGAGACTCATCTCCTTCTACCTATGATCTTGTAAAATCAAAATAAGTTATTTATTTCTATGATACAACGAGGATACAGGCATTAGGTAGGCATTAGGTAGGCATTCCCATTCCAAAAGGGAGAAATTGGCCAAAAGACAGGGACTACAGTCCCCATGGAAGCCTAAAATCCAGCAGGGGGCAGTCATTAACTCTTAAAGCTCCAAAATAATCTCCTTTGACTCCAAGTCTTGCATGTTTTTGTTGTTGTTGTTTTTGTTTGTTTTTGTCAGGGGTGAGCTCCTAAGGCCTTGGGCAGCCCCATTCCAGTGGTTTCCATGAGTGCCACCCACATGGCTGTTTGGGTTAGAGTTGAATACCTGTGGCTTCTCCAGGCACAGGATGAAACCTGCCAGTGGATCTACCATTGTGGGGTCTATAGCATAGTGGCCTCTTTCCCACAGTTCCACTAGGCAGTGCCCTAATGGGGACTCTACTGGGCCTCTGACCCCACACTTACCCTCCGTACTACTTTAGTAGAGCCTTTCTGCAGGGCTCCGCTCCTCCAGCAGGATTCTGTCTAGGCACCCGTACTTTCTCACACAGCCTCTGAAATCTAGGCAGAGGCTGCCAAGTCTCCTTCACTCCTACACTCTGTGAGCCCACAGGCTTAACATCACGTGGAAGCTGCCAAGGCTTATGCTTGTCCTTCTGGAGCAGTGGCCCTAGATGTACCTGGGGCCCTCTGAGCCGAGGTCGGAGCTGGAGTGGCCTGGATACAAGGAACAGTGTCCTGAGGCTGTGCAGGGATTAGCAGAGGCTCAAAGGAAGGCAAAGTGAGAAAGTTTATATGATAGAAAAATAAAGGAAAGAATTCAAGTGTACTCTGGGTAGAGGCTGTTGGTGTAAGAAAGCATAGGTGGACTAATTTGAAATAGGGCATCCTATGTGATTGGTTAGGAGTGCACATTTGGGTTTTTCTGCTGGGTCCTAAACTGATGGTGGAAACAATAATTAGGAAAACTTTGAGTTATTGATTAAGCCAAAGCTTTTTGGGCTGATTATTACAAGGGTTATTGTTTAGCTTCCTGGATTACTGCTAGAATTGGTGATCATTTAACAAGATTGACTTAGAGACAATAGGCTAGCTTCCTGGACTGGCTACTTTATATAACAGATTAGTTTCCTGGGCTGATGCTACAGATTATGGGTCAGCTTTCTATTTTTATATATGATCTGGTCATTGTCCACATGTATATCTAATCTCAAAAAAATTTCACATAAAATGCCCTTTTATTCATCTATAATTACAAATTCACTAGACAATTTGTTAACTCAAGTGTTTCATTGCCTAAGTAGACATGAAGTGATTGATTAGTTCCCATTTAAAAAATCAAAATATTAAATATAAAATTATTCATTTTTCAATTTTAGATTCCTAAAAATTTGAACAACTGTCATAGCTTTTGCTAACACTGATAATTTTAAATATATTTTAGTTTTTCTTTTCATATATGTGAAATTTATCTGAAGCCTTTTTCTATCTTCTGAAATTTATCTGAGCCTTAAGTATTTATTGAGAGTCTTCACAATTCATAGAACACTCCAGATGCAAGGTTATCTGACAAAGCATAGTATGATGTAAACTTGTTTGTTAGAGTTATATAGTCATATTTATAGGTTTGGATTGTTTTCAAAAATTATATGTATTTCTGAATTTACAACCTATTGCTTTCTCAATGATTGTTGTCCATGTGAGTAGTAGAGATGTCTTAGAGTAAGGTAGCCTATCATTTTAGTATAATTCTGTTTATATTTTTGTTGCTTTGAATATTCTTTGGTGCCTGTTACAGTGCACATACTTTGACAAGATTTCTCTATGAATATTGTTTGACATAATGTATTCAATTTGATGCCCCAGTTAATGTTGAGTACAGGATATTGCATAGAGGCCGTGATAAATTTTTAAATAAATTTTGTATATCCAGAGATTAAAATAGTATGTTTGCTTTGTAGATGAACAATTCTATTTGATTCAATGGTGAAGATGTATTGTTAATAATTTTATAATGATCTATATATTTTATAAAACTATGTATGATTTAAGAAGAGATTAAATTCTAGGGTGACAAAATATATATATGTATATATACACACGCACAACACATATTTTATGATGCTTATTAAAGATCATCATAGTTATAGGCTTAACTTCTGCCCTTTGTTGTTTGAGGAAAAATAAAAATTGATGATGTACATTTATAAAGGAGGGCAGTAGCAATTCATCTAATCATAATTATTTGGAGGGTTTTGAAATGCTAAGATATAAGGTTTTTGCTTTGGTTTTGTGTTTTAGTCTTTGCAACTTCAGTCTAGAGTCTGCATCTGTGTACTGAACAAAATAAGGGCATCATAAAATGAGAAATTTTATTGCTAAAAATCAGTAACTGTCACTTATGACACATAACAGAAGGTCAAAATAAAACATTTCAAGTAGCTCTTACCTTTGTAAATATGCTTCTAATTAAACTTATGAGATTAAATTCTAGGGTGACAAATTTTAAATATATATATGTATATATATGTATGTATATATACACACACAACACACATATTTTACAATGCTTATTAAACATCATCATAGTTATAGGTGTAACTTCTGCCCTTTATTGTTTGATAAAAAATAAAGATTGATGGTATGCATTTATAAAGGAGGGCAGGAGCAATTTGTCTAATCAAAATTTTAATTAACTTCTTTGGAGGGTTTTGAAAGTTTTTTGTTTTGGTTTTGTGTTTTAGTCTTTATGACTTCAGTCTTGAGTCTGCATCTGTGCACTAAACAAAATAAAAAAGGCATCATAAAATAATGAGAAATTTTATTGCCAAAAATCAGTAGCTCTCAACTATGACACATAACAGAAGGTCAAAATAAAACATTTTGAGTAGCTCTCTTACCTTTGTAAATATGCTTCTAATTAAATTTATCTCTATAATTTTTTGCAATATGCACAATTTTATGCTCAAATTTAAATTTAAACACAGGCACCGTATCTACATGTATTTACCCTATTCTTTACTTAAGTTTGAACAACAAGGAAGCAAATTGTACTAGCTTTCCCCTGGTAGGTCTCCAAACTAGATCTTTCTTGATTTAAACATATGAGATCTCACTGTGATAAAAATTTGTCTACTTATGTACCAGTACCAAATCTCGGATCTTTTTCAACAGCCAAGCTTTCCTTATGTGAATTGGAGTATGGCATAATATGATCAAATAAGAATGTGAAAGGTTAATTGAGAAGATATGCAGGTTTGATTGTCTTCACTATTTATAGGCACAAGTAGACTAGCAATATTTCTGTTTAAAGACTAGTCTACAAATTTTTAAATTAAGAGAAAATATTTCAACATCACAGTACAAGGGATTCCCAAAACATGTTCTGAAATTGTGATAAATGTGCATGGTAGCTAATTGCTTTGGGTGAAATATCAATTACTTTTAATAACTGGCAGGGATTTAACATATTGGTAAATATTTTTATAACATCATCATCAAAGAATTCCAGAAAATAAGCATGAGACTTCATATAATAAAATCATATGTAGATTTTTGATGTGTAAATAGAGAGATGACAGTATTTTAAGAAATAAGACAGAGGAACAAAGTAAGCATCTACATGAATAAACAATTACTCTAGTTCAGAATTTAGTAATTATACACTATAACTGGATCAATAGCAATGTTATTAAAAACAAAAAAGGAAACCATTATAGATTAAAAGAACATAATTAAGTGTATCATGTAAACTTTTATTAGATCCTAATTTTTAAAAAATTATAAAAGGATTTTTGGATTTGGGGAATTTGAATATGAGCAGGATGTTAAGTTATATTGTCATCTCTGATAATTTACTAGGCTTTGATAATGACATCATAATTATGAAGCGGGTATCATTACTTTTAGGAGAAGCATGCTGTAGTATTCCATTGTAAAGAATTATGATGCCTGCAATTTTCTTTAAAATTATTTAGAAATCATAAAAATGTAATATTTATATATGCGCCCTATTAGTGAATAGAGTGAAACACTCAGTTGTTCTTGTAAGTAGAGGCTATATGTGCTCACTGTATTATGTCACATGTGAAAAATATTTGAAATAGAAAACACTGGAAAGACAAAGACAAAAAAGAGAAGAAATTAAGAAGAAATTAAAGAAATTAAGCTCCACTGAAGTGTCATCCTCTGAAGTGATGACACTTCATTGTGGGATCTTCAAATTAACTATTCCCGACCTAGGGAGGAAGGGATGGTGATGAAGGTGGTGAATGCGCACTAAGGAAGGTCTGAATTCTGTTTCCAACCATCCATCCGTCTCAAATGAGCCTTGACTTTCAACTTCCATGATCTGCCATATGCAGCACAAATTAAACATCCAGCACAGAAATACAGGATAAGAATATGAGCAGGATGGAGGGTTATTTCACTTCATTTGTTCAAGGCACCTAAAAAAATAGGGGACTTAAAGTAGTCAAATATAATTTCAGAGGATGAAACTAGCCTAAAATTATTCAAAATAGCCCAAGACAACTTTCAGGAAGAGACAACCATTCTGCTCAGATTGAGAAAATATGTCTATTTTATCCATTTACCCTGTATATTTGTTTCACAGCTCCCTGTTCAGATCTAAGAGAGCACTATCATGTCTAATATATATATAAAATATATAATATTATATTATATAGATTTAGTTTGTAGTTTTACTCATTTAAATTAAGAACTTTAGAAGTTTTTTTGATGAACTAAATTATGACTGTTAGGGAAACATCAAATGTTAAACCTTCAAAACTTATTCACTCTAAAATAACCCAAAATGCCAGTTAGGCAAGAAGCTTTCCAGGTCACAGATTACCTGCTTATAGTAAAGACTTTGTTGATATTAAAACACAATTTTGACAGGGAAACTTGTGCCAGTTGAATCTTTTTCATGATTCTGTCTTTCTGTGATCTACAAACTTAACCCTTACAATGGTAAGAAAATTTCTTCTTTGGAAGAAATCAAACATCCCTGATTTTTATTCAATTCTCTCAACATGCCTTGTGTCACTGACTTTCCTGGCAGTATAGACCGTAAATGCCTAGGGTAATCCACGAATTATAGCTGTGGTCTGGCAGAAATTACTTAACCTTTCTGGGGATTCATTTTTTCTTATCAACAAAAAAAATTGAAACACCACAACCACCACGATAAACTATTTATTGAGCTATTATTTTGTATCAGGCAACATTCTAAGAAAATTACTCAAAATAACTCATGTAATATTCCCTGCTTCCCTACTTACTATTACGTTTTCAGTTGTCAGATGAGAAAATTGAAAAACAAAGTGTTTAAGTCTAAGGTCACAAATCTAAGAAGTGTTGGAGCTAGAATCCAACGAATTCATCTGGCTTCTAAGTTTATGCCCTCAACATTTACAGTATACTGCCTCTATTATAAGCACCCTGGCTCTGTTAATGGTGGCCAAACAATTTTTAACAGATGAGTGCTATGAAATTTTACCTGTTACCCATTTTTAAGGCAAATGGCATTAGAGATACACTGATTGAATCAAAATGGTTAAGTTCCCCCCACACACACACCACTTTCCTCCTATCCTTGCACTGACTGGCACTGAAAACACCACAGAGAAATTGAGACTTTCTTTAACTTAGTTTGGTAATTATTTTAAAATATTTTCCAAACAAATTTAAGTTCACACTTCTTAGGCAACTAATAGATTGCATAAAGATGATTGTACACATGTTAAATTTTCCAGGTGAGTCTTCTATTCTATATTGAAATCACACTTTATTTTCAATGATTTTTCAATGATTTTCTACCATACTCTCTTACTTCTGTGGTAACATATCTCAAGATTAAAAAATGAATTGATTTTTAAATACTAAAATGAGAAAAACTGAATTCCTTTATAATCAAATTTGGAGATCATTTTGGAAGAAATGGGAGAGATCATTATCCATAGAGATACATCTTTTATAATTAAAAGATTATTTGCTACCTTATGATTCTGTATTTTGGTTATATTTTTATGTCTTGCTCTCTCCTTGCCTGAATCATGAATGTTTCTAAACTTTCAAGACGATTTATCATAAGGAAATGTTAAAAGGTAAAGAGGTAAAACAGAGTCTCTACCAATAAAATACAGTATTTTTTTCATTTTTATTTTAGGTTCAGGAGTATATGTGCAGTTTTCTTATACAGGTAAATTGCATGTCACAGGGGTTTGATGTACAGATTTTGTCACCCAGGTAATAAGTATAGTTATCAATAGGTAGTTTTTCTATCCTCACCGTACTCCCACTCTCCACCCTCAAGCAGGCCCCAGTGTCTGTTGTTCCCTTCTTGGGTCCATAGGTACTCAATATTCAGATCTCACTGATAAGTGAGAATGCGCTGTATTTTGTTTTCTCTTCCTGTGTTAGTTTGCTTAGAATAATGGCTTCCAGCTCCATCCATTTTACTGCAAAGGACATGATAATATTCTTATATTCTTTTTTATGGCTGCTTAGTATTCTATGGTGTATATGCACAACTTTTTTTTTTTTTTTTTTTTTGAGACAGAATCTTGTTCTGTCACCCAGGCTGAAGTGCAATGGTGCAATCTCGACTCACTGCAACCTCCACCTCCTGGGTTCAAGCGACTCTCCTGCCTCAGCCTCCTGAGTAGCTAGGATGACAGGCATGTGCAACCATGCCTGGCTAATTTTTATATTTGTAGTAGAGACAGGGTTTCACTATCTTGGCCAGGCTAGTCTTGAACTCCTGACCTCATGATCCACCCACCTTCGCCTCCCGAAGTGCTGAGATTACAGGCATGAGCTTTATTTTTTGACTTTTTATTAACAGCCATTCTGACTGACATGAGATAGTATCTCATTGTGGTTTTGATTTGCGTTTCTCTATTGATCAAAGATCTTGGGCTTTTTTTTTTTTTTTTTTTTTTTTCCATATGCTTGTTGGCTGCATGTATGTCTTCTTTTGAAAAGTTTCTATGTCCTTTGCCTACTTTTTAATGGAGTTCTTTGTTTTTTTTCTTGTAAATTTGTTTACATTCCTTACAGATTTTGGATATTAGACCTTTGATGGATGCATACTTTGCAGTTATTTTCTCCCATTGTGTAAATTTTCTGTTTACTCTGTTGATAGTTTCCTTCACTGTGCAGAAGCTCCCATTTGTCCATTTTTGCTTTGGTTGCAATTGCTTTTGGCATCTTCATTATGAAATCTTTGCCAGTTCCTATGTCCAGAATGGTATTGCCTTGGTTGTCTTCCAGAGTTTTTATAGTTTTGGGGTTTTTTGATTCTTTATTCCATCTTGAGTTGATCTTAGTAAATAGTGTAAGGAAGAGGTCCAGTTTTAATTTTCTGCATATGGCTAGGCAGTTAACACAACACCACTTATTGAATAGGGAGTTTTGTTGGTTTTGTTGAAGATCAGATGTTTTTAAGTGTATGGCCTTATTTCTGGGCTCTCTATTCTGTCCCTTTGGTCTATGTTTCTGTGTTTGTACCAGTATCATGCCGTTTTGGTTACTGTAGCCCTGTAATATAGTTTGAAGTCAGATAGTGTGATGCCTCCGGCTTTGCTCATTTTACTTAGGATTATTTTGGCTATTTGGTCTCATTCAATATGAATCTTAAAATAGTTTTTTCTAGTTCTGTGAAGAATGTCATTAGTTTGATAGCAATAGCATTGCACTGGTAAATTGCTTTGGGCAGTATGATCATTTCAGTGATATTGAATCTTCCTATGCATTATCATGGAACGATTTTTCCATTTGTTTGTGTGATCTCTGATTTCTTTGAGGATTGTTTTACATTTCTCATTATGAAATGATGAAAGGTGAAAGAGAACTTTCACCTCCCTGGTTACCTGTATTCCTAGGTATTTTATTTTGTGTGTGGCTAGTGTGAATGTGATTGCTTTGCCAATTTTGTTCTCAGCTTGGCTGTTGTTGCTGTATAGAAATGTTACTGATTTTTGTATACTGATTTTATATCCTGAAATTTTGCTGAAATTGTTTATCAGCTGAAGGAGCTTTTGGGGTTTCCTAGATATAGAATCATGTTATCTGCCAACAGGGATAGTTTGACTTCCTCTCTTATTGGGATGCCATTTCTTTCTTTCTCTTGCTTATTGCTCTGATCAGGACACCCTATACTATGTTGAACCAGCAAGGTGAGAGCAGGCATTTTTGTCATTTTTTGGTTTTCAAAGGGAATGCTTCCAGGTTTTGACCTTTCAGTTGGCTGTGGATTTGTCATAGACGGCTTTTATTATTTTGAGGTATGTTCCTTCAATACCTGGTTTGTTGAAAGTTTTTAACATGAAGCATGTTGAATTTATTAAAATCCTTTTCTGTGTGTATTGACATGATCATGTGGTATTGGTCTTCAATTCTTTTTATGTGATGAATCACATTTATTGATTTGCATATGTTGAACCAATCTTGTATCTCAGGGATAAAGCCTACTCTATCATGGTGGATTAGCTTTTTGATGTGCTGCTGCATTTAGTTTTCTAGTTATTTTGTTGAGGATTTTTACATTATTTTCATCAAGGGTATTGGCCTGAAGTTTCCTTTTTTTTGTTGCATGTCTCTGCAAGGTTTTGATATAAGGACAATGCTGTCCTCATAGAATAAATTAGGGATGAGTCCTTCCACCTTGGTTGTTTGTGATAATTTCTTTAGGTATGGTGTCAGCTCTTCTCTGTACATCTGGCAGTGGAGGCAGAAGGTTGAGGTTGTGAGAAAGCTTTAGAATAAGATGAGTAGAAAATGACATCTTGACTAATCTTCATGGAGAGGTGGATAGTAAAAGTCTGGTCCTGGGCTTTTTTTTTTTTTTTTTTTTTTGGTATGTAGGCTATTTATTACTGATTCCATTTCAAAGCTTATTGTTGGTCTGTCCAGGAATTCAATTTCTTTCTGGTTCATTCTTGGGAGGGTATATAAATCTAGAAGAAATATCCATTTCTTCTAGATTTTCTAATTTGTGTATATAACAGTGGTCATAGTAGACTTTGATGGTTATTTGTATTTCTGTGGGATCGGTGGAAACATTCCCTTTGTCATTTTTAATTGTGTTTATCTAGATCTTCTCTCTTTTCTTCTTTGTTGAGAGCTCTCAGTGTCTTCCCTCTGAAGATCTGCTAGGAATGTGCCAGTCTTCCCAACATCCTGGTTCCACAGTAGGAGATGTTCTTCCTGGCTGTGTCTAGTCAGCCATCTTGGAATAGGAATTGAGTTTTGCATTTCTATTCAACTTGCCATCCTGTGCCTTTTCATTGGTGCATTTAGTCCATCTACATTCAAGGTTAGCATTCATATGTGCTGATTTAATCCTGTCATCATGTTGTTACCTTGTTTTTATGCAGACTTGTTTGTGTGGTTGCATTATAGAGTCACTGGTCCAGGTAATTACATGTGGTTTGGTAGCAGTTTGCGACGGTTTCTGTTCCCATATTTAGCAGTCCCTTCAGGACTTTTGTAAAGCAGGTCTGGTAGTATTTTATTCCTCCTACACCGCTTTTCTGAAAAGAGTCTTATTTCTACTTATGAATCTAGTTTGGCCAGCTATAACTTTTTTTTGGTGGAAAATTCTTAGCTTTAAGAATGCTGAATGTACACTCCCAATCTCTTCTGGCTCGTAGTTTTTCTGCTGACAAGTCTGCTGTTAGCCTGATGGGGTTCCCTTTGTAGGTGACCTTCCCCTTCTCTCTAGCTACCTTTAACATTTTTTCTTCCATTTCAACCTTGGAGACTCTGATGACTATGTGCCTTGGGGATGGTCTTCAGGTGTAGCATTTTGCAGAGGGTCACCGCTTTTCCTGAATTCGAATGCTGACCTCTCTAGTGAGGTTGGGGAAATTTTTATGGACAATATCCTGAAATATGTGTTCCGCATTGCTTGGTTATCTCCCTCTTTCAGGAACGCCAGTCAGTCATAGATTAGGTCTCTTTACGTAATCCCGTGTTTCTCAGATATTTTGTTTATTCTTTCTAGTTTTTATTTTTGCCTAACTTAATTATTTCAGAGAACTGGTCTCTGAGCTCTGAGACTACTTTCTCAGCTTGCTGATTGATTCTGTTAATACTTGTGACTGCATCATCAAATTCTTATAGTGTATTTTCCAGCTGTGTCAGATCACTTTGTTTCTCATAATAGCCATTTTGTCTATCAGCTCCTGTATCCTTTTATTGTAATCCTTAGATTCCTTGAATTAGCTTTTGACTTTCTCCTGTCAGTGAACTTTACTCATATCATAACCATATTTTGATTCCATGTGTGCTATTTCAAACATTTTAGTCTGCTTAAGAACCATTGCTGGGGCGCTAGTGTGGTCATTCAGAGGTAAGAAGACACTCTGGCTTTTAGAGTTTCCAGTATTCTTGTACTGGTTCTTTCTCATCGGTGGGCCTGGTGTTCCTATAATCTTTGAAGTTGCTGTCTCTTTGATTTTTAAAAAAAATTTTATTGTTTGATCTCCTTGGGTGATTGTAGTATAAGGTGGCTTCAGTCGACTGGCTTCATTTCTGGAAGATTTTAGGGGGTCAAAGCTCAGCTCAGGACTCCTGGGCTGCATGCTTTTACTATCCGGGGCTGGTATCAGGCCTCCAACTTCGTTATCTGGCCCCTCAAAGTTAGGAAATCTCCTGCACTGGAAGGGCCCAGTTGTATCTAGACCACTGGTCACCAAATTCCAATGGATGGTACCAGCCAGAGCACTTCAGCAGGCAGTGGCATCAGGGTCCTAGCTGATTTGCACTTGCCAACAGCAGTGGCAGTGTTGTGGAGTACACTGTTGTCAGCTGTGTTGGAGTGCCAGCAGGTGCAGGGGTGCTGGCTCCTATGCAAGTGTGCGCAGCAGTAGCAGTATGGCATGAGGTGAGTGGAAGAGGGCCTGCCATCATCCGCGCATGTGTTTGCACCAGTAGCGGTGGTGGCATAGGGGCAAGTCTGGCAGACAGAGTGCTGGCTGATGCCCTCTCTACATCTGTTTATATAGGTAACACATGCAGGGCCAGGGGGGCAAGGATGCTCGCCTTTGTGGGTAGTTTCATGCCAGCAGTAGTGTCAGTGTCGGGGTGAGACTCTGGCAGGTGCAGGGTTGATAATGTCCACGAGCACCAATGCACTAGCGGCAATGGTGGTACTGGGTTGGGTGGGGCCACTAGTCTCCTTGTCATGCCTTCATGTTGGCGATGGTGGTGCAGCATTGGAGGTGGGGTACACTCATGCAGGCAGCAGTGGCATGATGGGGTGTATGCATACATGCTGGCTGTCAGGGAAGGCTAGGTGAGGTCTACCCATGCACAGACAAAATAAGGAGTGACCATGGGCAACTCTGTGCCAGGAAAGTGGCAGGGGAGAAGCTGCATTTGGGGGAGGGCATGGGTAAGCTGGAACATGTCGCTGGGGCTACCCTGCTGTAGCTCTCTGACATGTGCCATCTGCCATTGCGGAAGCTATGGTGTGGTCCCTATGGAGGCACCCCAGCTGAGTATCCAAGGCTGCACTGCAAGCAGGCATGGCCAGGCTTGGGCCTTCAGAGAGTCCAGCAGATGAGTGGTTGTTCAGGTTGGACCAGCTCCGTCTCACAGACAAGACCACCGTGTTCTGTTCACGTCTGACAATCCCCTTGAAGCTAAAGTCTCCGAGGGGAGCAAGGCAAGCCTTTAGGGATGGGCATTCCTGGCTGTGCTCCACTATAGACACTCTTACACCAAACCCTCTGGGCTCCACAACAGCTGGAATTCTGTCCCTATTACCTTTCTAAGCAGCTCTCACTGCCAGCTCAAGTGTTCTGCTGCCAGGATTCCAGAGTTTCCAGTGAAGAGCAGTTCATTTCTTGTGTACTCAGCTCACCCATTCCTCAGGAGTGGTTCCAAGCCCAGAATGAGTCCTGGTGCACAATAGCCCTGTTCAGGATTCCCAGCTTCCTCCCCGTTCAGCCCAGCATCTGCGTCTTCCCTCCATCCTCTCTCAATGCCCTCCCTCCAAAGATCTGCACAGAGTGCACAGTCTTCCTGATGTCCCGATCCCTTGGTGACAGGCTTTCCTCCTGGCTGCATCTACTCACCCATCTTGAGAGTCTGAAAATTTTTTATATAATCTATTAACATCTTCTTTTATCTTAGTAAGGAAGACTTAAAATAGTTAAGAATATTTTTAATGGATTATTCCATATTATCCAATTAAGACCTAAAGCCAAATTAAATACATAATAAATTAATTCCATTTCAAAAAAGTTTGTATCTTTAGAATTTATCTTGCTATGTCTTGGAAAAATGTCCAGTATTTCTTAGAAAAGAAAAAAATAGTCATGGAAATTGACTTTTATAATCCACCTCTCCAGGAGGATTAGTCAAAATGTCATTTTCTACTCATCTTATTCTGAATCTATCTCCTCGGCTTCAACCTTCCGCCCCCACTGCCCATCTCTTACCACTCCTCATCACAATAGATAGTGGGCTAAGTCCCTGCTTGCTGACTATCCCAGACTTTCAATCCACAGTTGTCAGCCTCAAAAAATATTGAAATGTTTTAAAAATCTACATTGTAGGAAGGTTTTCTTTTTACTTTTCACCTGGGAATAATTAACCTAATTTAAAGATGCTTCTTTCCAAATTTTGTGAAATAATTTTAGGGAAAAAATAAGTGGAAGAATAAATGATACACATTTTTCCAATTTATTAAAGTATGTTTCTTACTGACATAATTGTAGTTTTCACTACTAAGTTCATTACTCTACCACAGAGAAAGGAGTTTTGAGTTCTGTTAATACCTGCTGAGAAACATGTCTACTTTGGATATCATACATATATTCAAAAGTATGTCTCTCAAATTTTCCTACTTTGAGATTTATACCTTTCCCTTAACTAGCACTCGAACTAACTACTATGAAATAATAAAAAGCCAAAAAAAAAAAAAAAAAAAAAAAAAAAAAAAAAAGACATGGATGGTTTCTTCCCTGGAGTTCTTGTGAAGGTTTAAATATCAATTTCTGTATTCCAGGAACTGCTCTGGGGATACCAGGATTCTTTCAAGCTTATACGATCATTCTGGATAAGTAAGTGCTTTTGTTGTGGGAAGGTGAAGTCTCGCTAATGTTATCTTTTACTATAAGCAAACTCAGAGATAACACAAGGGAAAGCCATCTTTGGATAATTCCTGTTTCATACCCACATATACAAATATCAGCTACTCTTTTCTGCTATTTTTGGGTGTTTTATTAAATTACTACAAAACAATCTATCTGGAAGTTGGGATTCTGCCATATTTCCTGATTCTATTGTGCATCTAATGGGATCTTAATTTTAAATTTACTTGCTTTTTGACCAATCCATCTTGGCACTGTGCTTGCTTTTATTTATTTATTTTTAGTTATATTTCCATAAGAAAAAATATTATAATTACTCTAGAATATTTTAAATTTCAAAATAAGTTTCATTTTTTCAAAATGTACCCAGTATTATACTACAGAAACATATTTTATGATTCCAAGCTTCTGAAACTATTTATATATGTCAAATAGACAGTGATCAAAATGCTGTTTGAAACAAAAATTCATCGTTGAAAAATAGTCTTATTAACTAAAGTTTTCTTTCATAGTTTATTCCAATTTTAAATTAAATCTATTGAAATCCTTTAATTGATATTTGAATTCTAATTGGCCATTAGTGACATGCAGAAAAGTCTTATTATTGTATGTTTATTTTGCATCCAGCTAACTTAATAGGCTGTCTTGGTATTCATCTTAGTTTTTCAGTTGATCTTGTAGGTTTTTCTAGGTAGATGATCATGTAATGAGTTTGGTTATAAAGGTAACTAGCTTCCTCTTCCCTTTCCTAGTGCTGTGGTTACTTTGTTTCTGACATTAATATGAAGGTCTCCAACATGTCTTGTTTAATAGTATGGTTGTTACTACTCTACATAAATGAGATTTATCATTTAAAAAGTGTATTTTACTCACAACAGATGTTGAATTTTATGTGTCATTTAAACATCTAAATAGATGATAAATTTTTATTTTATGTTTTTTATCTTAAGGCTATGTGATGCAGGTGCAATTACTTTTTTATCTTAAAACCCATTTGATATGAATGCAACTACTACTATTGCACCATTTTTATTTCTTAATATAAAGCAGAATTCAGGTAACATTTTACTTAGGATTTCTGCATCTGCCTTTGAGAAATTGATCATACACACATAAACTTGTGTTGTATCTGTTGTAATACACTTTCTCGGTTTTCACCGTTAATACTATGGAACAGTCTTAAGAATTGAAGCTTTTTCTCATTTTATTTTGGCAATGTAAGTAGGCTGATTATTTACAATTGAAATATTCAATGAGTGTATATATGTGTTTTGGGGAACTTTGTCAGAAGTTCCTTGCCCATTATTTAATACTACGTATGTCTCATACTTAGTTGAGAATTACTGAATACTTTAAGAGGTAGCAATGACAGGAATGTACTGCAAATATAGTTGCTATGGAGATATAAAAATAATCGAAAAACTACTGTGAAGGAACTAATCCTGTCACTGTCTGAATCTATTGTCTTTTGTTAGGGAAAAAATATGATGTCTTTTTTATTATTATGTAATGATTATGACTCTGCTAGATTGTATACATCATCTTGAGTTAGACTTGTTCTAATAAATGTGTTTTATATTTCTAAATATTGTAATTATTTTCCTTATGTTTTATTTTTCCTTATAAGTTGTATATATAAATTTTAATGATACATGAGATTATCCCATATATTAATAATCACATCTCTATTATATGTTTAAAGTAATTATTATATAGTTTTGTTTATTAAACTATTTGTATCTTCCCTTTTACTTTACTCCCCAAAGAACCAGATTTTGTACTGCTTAATATTATGGGTTCAATTGTATCTAATCCCGAGTGCCTTAGTATGTGATCTTGTTCAAAAACTGGGTCTTTATAGAGGTAATCAACTTAAAGTGAGGTCATTAGAATGGGCCCAAGTCAATATAACTGGTATCCTTAAAAAAAGGGGAAATTTGGACACAGATACAGACATACATGAAATAAAGACAGTGTGAAGACACAGGGAGAACTCCATGTGGAAATTGCAGAGATTGGAGTGGTGCATCTAGAAGCTAATGAAAACCAAGGATTGCTAGCAAATTACCAGAAGCTAGAAAAGAGACATGAAACTGACTATCCTTTACCCACTCATAAGCAGCCTACACTGCTTACATCTTGATTACGTATTTCTGTCCTCCAGAGCTGAGACTATAAATTTATGTTGTTCAGTATTCTTTCCCATGGCTTCCTAATCTTCTATCTCACTTTCTAACAGTAATTTCCATCTTTATGTACATCATGGATTTCATTTTCATCAGTATCCATATTGCTGTATCCTTCCTTGCAATCTAGTTTTAAATTTATCTATTTTGTTTTTTTATGTAATATTTATCTTTCATATCTACTGTTCATTATATAATCAACCTGAATTCTTATATTTTTGTCTTTTTTACTCACTAAATTACTTTTTATTTTTAAAATAAATCAAAATTTTATATGATGAAGTACATAAACCTTAAGGATACAGCAAAATTATTGTTGGCATTTTTATCCATCCAGGTAAACAGAACTTATTTCATGGAGATAATTTTTGTTTATGTCATGACATGACAGCTCTAAAATTTTCTTTGTTGGTCATCAATAAATTATGTCTATGGTTTGCTTGCATAAACCCCTCTTTTGTTATTAACTTTTATCTTCTTTCTAGATCTACTCCTTTATAAATACCAAATTAATTCCTGTGATTTCAAACATCATTTACTTTAGGAAAAGTAGATCCTACTCAGATCAAAACTAGTATAAACTAGTGTGAACTACATACATACTTTAGCTCAATTTCTCTTTTTTTTTTTTTTTTTTGCCATTTACTTAAGATTTTCTGACATCTCTGTGTCTCATATTATGGGGAAATTTGAAACATAAGTTATTTATAAAGTCTTCTCCAAATTAATCTGAGACCAAGGGAGTCAGCAACAGATTCTAGGCCAACTTTAAAATATATGTACTGATTTTTTAAATATACAAAATGGATAATGTTAATTTAAATGAGCATATATTAAAACATTTGATACTAATTTATGTCATGATTTTTTAATTTACAAAATTTTATCTACAGTATCATAAAATGTCACCTAAACTACAAAATTTATCTTTAGTACATCAAAGATATCTTTGTTATTAAATATTAGTTTTGCTAACATGTGTAATCCTCAGTTATAGTATTCTGTGAAGAGTTAGTAATAATATTTTTATGGTTTTATGACAAATTTAGGGTATATTTATTTGGTGTTATTCCTTATTTCTGGTTTTGTTTAAATTTCAGGATTTCAAAAAATATAATTTTTTTCTGTGTTATTTTAGGAATAAAGTTATGCTAGGTTTTATAGTAAGTAGCGCCAAAATTTGGTGCTGTAAGATTATACCTGGTCTATAATACTTGACCTTTTAATCTTTATTTTAAAATTTAATATGTTTTCTTTCAATTACACTGTTATTTAAGCCATGCTATATTTGCCAGTTTCCTAATGTGATTATTTTTAAAATAGGTGAAAGCATTTGAAGAAAGCCAAGTTGTATTGAAAAAGCAATCTCATATAGGCAAATATGCATATGAAAATATTTTTATGTAAAATAAGAATCAATTTTGGAAATGTAAAGCAAAGTAAAGCCAAACTAAAAGCGTGTGTGTGCGCGTGTGTGTGTGTGTATATATATATGCACTGTAGTGGGTCAAACACAAAACACCTGTTCACAAAATAGCTGCTCTAAACAGAACTTAGACAAAGTTATTTTGGAACATTTTTTTAAAGCATGAACTTTATACTATAAATAAGAAGCCTCATTTATGAGACTGATATAGTTTGGATGTGTGTCCCCTTCAAGTATCATGTTGAAATGTAATTCCCAGTGTTGGAGGTGGGGCCTGCTGGGAGGTGATTAGACCCTGGGGACGGATACCTCAGAAATTGTTTAGCACCATCCTCTTAGTGATAAATGAGATCTAGCTCTGTTAGTTCACCTGAGATCTAGTTGTTTTAAAGAGTCTGGGATCTCGCCCTTCTGTCTCTCACTCCCGCTCTTGCCATGGGATATACTGGCTCCCTGTCACCTTCTGTCATGATTGAAAGCTTCCTGATGCCTCACAAGAAGCAGATGCTGGCACCATTCTCCTATAAAGCCTATAAGACAGAGAGCCAATTATACCTTTCCTTTTTCTTTTTTATTATACTTTAAGTTCTGAGATACATATGCAGAACGTGCAGGTTTGTTACATATGTATACACGTGCCATGGTGGTTGGCTGCACCCATCAACCTGTCATCTACATTACATATTTCTCCTAATGCTATCCCTCCCCTACCCCCCAACCCCCTGACAGGCCCTGGTGTGTGATGTTCCCTTCCCTGTATCCATGTGTTCTCATTGTTCATCTCCCACTTATGAGTGAGAACATGCAGTATTTGGTTTAATGTTCCTGTGTTAGTTTGCTGAGAATGATGGTATCCAGCTTCATCCATGTTCCTGCAAAGGACATGAACTCATCCTTTTTATGGCTGCATAGTATTCCATGGTATATATGTGCCATATTTTCTTTATTCAGTCTGTCATTAATGGCATTTGGTTTGGTTCCAAGTCTTTGCTATTGTGAACAGTGCTGCAATAAACATACATGCTCATGTGTCTTTACAGTAGAATAAATTATCATCTTTTGGGTATATATGCAGTAACGTGATTGCTGAGTCAAATGGTATTTCTGCTTCTAGATCCTTGAGGAATCGCCATACTGTCTTCCACAGTGGTGGTTGAACTAATTTACACTCCCACCAACAGTGTAAAAGTGTTCCTATTTCTCCACATCCTCTCCAGCATATGTTGTTTCCTTTTTCTTTTTTTTCCTGTTTTTTTTTTTTTTTTTTTTTTTTTTGGAGACGAAGTCTTGCTCTTGTGCCCCAGGCTGGAGTGCAATGGCACAGTCTCAGTTCACTGCAACCTCCACCTCCCGAGTTCAAGTTATTCTTCTGCCTCAGCCTCCCTAGTAGCTGGGATTACAGGCACCTGCCACCATGCCTGGCTAATTTTTGTATTTTTAGTAGAGATGGGGTTTCACCATGTTGGCAAGGCTGGTCTCGAACTCCTGATCTCAGGTGATCCGCCTGCCTTGACCACCCAAAGTGCTGGAATTACATGCACGAGCCACCACTTCCAGCCATTTCCTGACATTTTAATGCTCACCATTCTAATGGGCATGTGATGGTATCTCATTGTGGTTTTTATTTACATTTTGGTAAAGACCAGAGGTGATAAGCTTTTTACATGTTTGTTGGCTGCATAAATGCCTTCTTTTGAGAGGTGTCTGTTCATATCCTTTGCCCACTTTTTGATGGGCTTGGTTTTTTTCTTGTAAATTTGTTTATGTTCTTTGTAGATTCTGGATATTAGCCCTTTGTCAGATGGATAGATTGCAAAAATTTTCTGCCATTCTGTAGGTTGCCTGTTCACTCTGATGATAGTTTCTTTAGCTGTGCAGAAGCTTTTTTGTTTAATTAGATGCCATTTGTCAATCTTGGCTTTTGTTGCCATTGCTTTCGGTGTTTTAATCATGAAGTCTTTGCCCATGCCTGTGTCCTGAATGGTACTGCCTTTCTAGGCATTTCTTCTAATACAATTTCTAGAAGAAATAGAATTTCTTCTAGGATTTTTATGGTTTTAGGTATTACATTTCAGTCTTTAATCCATCTTGAGTTAATTTTTGTATAAAGTGTTAGGAAGGGGTAAAGTTTCAGTTTTCTGCATATGGCTAGCCAGTTTTCCCAATACCATTTATTAAATGAGATTCCTTTCCTCATTGCTTGTTTTTGTCAGGTTTGTCAAAGATCAGATGGTTGCAGATGTGTGGTGTTATTCTGAGGCCTCTGTTCTGTTCCATTGGTCTATATATCTGTTTTGGTACCAGTACCATGCTGTTTTGGTTACTGTAGCCTTGTAGTATAGTTTGAAGTCAGGTAGCATGATGCCTCCAGTTTTGTTCTTTTTGATTAATGTTGTCTTGGCTATGCAGGCTGTTTTTTGTTTCCATATGAAATTTAAAGTAGTTTTTTCTAATTGTGTGAAGAAAGTCAATGGTAGCTTGATGGGGATAACATTGAATTTATGAATTACTTTGGTTAGTATGTCCATTCTTGCGATATTGATTCTTCCTATCCATGAGGATGGAATGTTTTTCCATTTGTTTGTGTCCTCTTATTTCCTTGAGCAGTGGTTTGTAGTTCTCTCCTTGAGGAGGTTATTCATATCCCTTGCAAGTTGTATTCCTAGGTATTTTATTATCTTTGTAGCAATTGTGAATGAGAGTTCAGTCATTATTTGGCTCTGTTTATCTATTATTGGTGTATAGGAATGCTTGTGATTTTTGTACATTGATTTTGTATCCTGAGACTTTGCTGAAGTTGCTTATTTAACTTAAGGAGATTTTGGGCTGAGATGATGGGGTTTTCTAAATACACAATCATGTCATCTGCAAACAGACAATTTGACTTCTTCTCTCCCTATTTGAATACCCTTTATTTCTTTCTCTTTCCTAACTGCCCTGGCCAGAACTTCCAATACTATGTTGAATAGGAGTGGTGACAGAGGGCATCCTTGTCTTGCGCTGGTTTTCAAAGGGAATGCTTCCAGTTTTTGTTCATTCAGTATGATGTTGCCTATGGGTTTGTCATAAATAGCACTTAATATTTTCAGATACGTTCTATCAATACCTAGTTTATTGAGAGTTTTTAGCATGAAGGGGTGTTGAGTTTTGTCAAAGACCTTTCCGCATCTATTGAGATAATCATGCTATTTTTGTCATTGGTTCTGTTTATGTGATGGATTACGTTCATTTACTTGCATACATTGGATGAGCCTTGCATCCCAGGGATGAAGCCGACTTGATCGTGGTGGACCTCTTTTCTTTACAAATTAGCCAGCCTCAGGTATTTATAGTGATGCAATAATGGACCAATAAAGAGTAATAACTCTGGTTTTCCCAGGTCCATAAACTCATCAAGTCATTTTCCTTTCTGTAATCTCTAATCTCTCACATAGAGCTATGATCACTACACATAACTTGGAAGTATTGAGGGAGGGTCATATATGAATATACAGAAAAGTAAATTATGGGTTTCTAGTGTATATAAGTATTTATTATTGTTGGTAATATACTCATCTGTTGACTGCTGTATAAAAATGACAACTTTCTTTTTAAGCAGATAAATGCTTGATATTAGAATGCCTATGAACAATGCAGGAAGAGGCAATTAACTGGGCAAAACGTAACAAATTTAGTACAGGGAGGCAGAGTGGGAAGCTATTTACATCATTTGGTACTATGAACGCCAAAAGATCAGTAATTATTTTATACCTGATAGTTTAATAGCAAACAATACAAAATAAATGAATAAAAGATTTTCTTATGTAAGTACAGAAATAGCTAAATGAAAATGAAAAAAAAAAGATTTTCCTGGTTAATTGCATCAAGTTTTTACCTCATTCTGATTATACAAATAGAGCATTTATTTTATTATGCAGAATATATTTTAAAGGGGTTTAAAATAGAAACTACCATTAAATGTTTTATGACTTGGGAAATGCATGATATCACTAAGGCAACAAAGGTTACACAAATAGTATAAAATGCCATTTTTATGAAGTCTGCAGGCTTCATTAAAAATAACTAAATATCACCTCTTTTATGAAATATTAAAATTTGTTATAAATATATTTTTAGAAATTCTTCATAAGGTTATCTCCAATTTATGCTATTCTCCAAATATATATTTTTATTTATTTATATATATTATCAATTATACTAAAAGGATGATCCTTTCCAGGAATGTGATTTAAGGGCATATTCAATCATGCTTTACATTTTCACCTTAAACTAATCTATAAAGAGATAGGTTTCAGTTAGTGAGCATTGAAAGTTCTTCATAATCTTCAGGGTAAAACCTTTTATTGTTTCACATGGCATGCATAGTCGCTGTACAAGCCTTTATCAAAAACAAACAAAAAAATCAACAGCCTGCATTCTAGGCAAGACGGAGTAAGAGACATCAGATTTAGTCTCCCTCTTAAAACAAAAATAGATAAAACAGCTTTTAAGACTTTAGAGATCAGGCAATAAAAAATGATAAAATCCTTGAGAGACAAGGAACACATGAGGTGAGCCCTATAATTGCCTCAGAGTACTTCTAGGAGCAGGGAGCAGGAACATAGCAGAGTCTGTTGGTCTCCCTGAGTTGAGGAGATGGAACTGAGCATCTCAAGCCGCACTAGACAGAGTACTCAGAGAAAGATATCTCAGAGGATACAACTGCACAGAGAAAAAGTTATGCTCTGCAGTGGGTCTTTTAAAACATTTCCTCAAGAGTGCTAATACATGCATATACAAAAGCTGAGGAACAGAAACACCTAAAAGGTTATGAGGAGAATCTTTAGAACTCACACAGGGCCAGGAATAGCTATTCCCACCAACCAAAATGGAAAACTTCATAATTCATAGGCATTGGATAGAGTACTGAGCAATATTTTGACTCTGTAAGTAAGCTAGACTTTTATTAATGTTGCCATGGTCTTGTTTAACAAAGTCTTTAACCAAGATCTCAGTGTACCCAACTGTTCCAAAGGAAATGAACTACATTGCTGTACAAAGCTTAAGAATACGTAGAGGAATACAAAAATATGCAGCACACAAGATGATTAATTTCATAATGACTGGCATCTAACAAAAATTTACTAAGAACACAAAATTAAGAAATGTTAATATAAACAGGAGGAAAAAGCCAATCAATTGGAATTAATCTAAATGATATACAGATGAAGAAATTTGTAATCAAGAACAATAAGACATTTTAATAACTATATTCCTTGTGTTTAAAAAGCTATAAAAATATCAAGTATATAAATAGAGACATAGATGATTTTCTTTAATGTGCATATTCAACTTTTGTAGGGAAACTGAAGTTTGTGTTTAAAAATACACTAAAAGACAGAAATTGCAAATTAGACATTGCAGATAAGTGAACTTCAAGATTTGCAGTACAGTCTACCCAAAGTGAAATACAGAGAAAAAAGAGGAAAAACGCTGACAGAGCATCATTGGGCTATAGGACAACTTCAAGCAGTTGAATCCACAGTTTCAAGATGTTCAGTAAGACTACAGTGAAAGAAACATGAAGAGAACTACACCAAAGCAATCAAGTTACTTAAGAACAGAGATAAAGAGAAAATCTAAAAGCAGTCAGAGAAAGCAGACATCTTATGTATAGAGGAAATAAGATTAAAATGAAAGCAGATTTCTCATGAGACACAAGGTAAGGGAGAAGACAAACATTTTTAAAGTAATGACCAAGTACACACATACACACACACATGCATACAAACAAAAAATCTATTAACCTTGAATTCTATATAACATGCAACTATTTCTTTCAAAAATGAGGTTGGGGTAAAAATTTTTTGATATAAAAAAGCTAAACAATTTATCATCAGCAAATCTAAACTATAGAAGATATTAAAGCAAGTTCTTTAGACAGAGGATAATACAATATGTAAGTTTTTATCTATATAGCAGAATGCAGAGCACCAGAAATATATAACTATGAGGGTAAATATAAAATGCTTTTTGATTAATACTTAAATACCTTTAAATTGATTAAAACTGAAATAAAAGAATTGTGGGCAGAGTTTGAAGAGAAGTAAAGTATACCATTGTAATATAGGTGAAGTACTATAACGTCACTAGAAACTAGACTCATAAAATTATCATTAAGAAAGTAGAGCCCAATATAGGGCTTTAATAAATCAGCAAAAAAGAAAAAACAAAACCGTAACAAATATCCAGTCAATCTTAAGGAAGAGAGAAAGGAGAAAAAATGATCAAAGAGTAGATGGTAAAGTTAGAAAGCAAAAACTAAGGTGGTATATTTAAAACAATTACAGTAATGTGCCATTTGAGAACAGTGATAAGTTCTGAGAAAAGTGTCATTAGGTAATTTTATCATTGTGTGAAGATCAAAGATTGTACTTACATAAATGTACATGGTATAGCCTACTACACACAAAGGCTATGTGGTAGAGCCTATTGTTCCTAAGCTACAGACCTGCACAGAAAGTTACTGTCCTGAATAGTCTTGGTAATTGTAACACAATGGTAAGTAAGTGTATCTCTAAACATGGAAAAGGTACAGTACAAATATGGTTGAAGATAAAAAATGGTGCATCTCTGTATGGAACTTACCATGAATGAAGCTTGTGGAACTGGAAGTTCCTCTGGGTGAATCAGTGAGTGGTGAATAAACATAAAGGCCTAGGACATTAATATACACTATTGTAGATTTTATAAATACTGTACACTTAGTTTATACAGTTTATAAAAAATATTTTTTGGAAGAGGGAGCCAAGATGGCTGACTAGGTGCAGCCAGGATGAGCTTTTCACCAAGACACATCAAGAAGACTGACACACTCCAAGAAGCTCTTCAAAAGGAAACCATTGAAAGTGAACAGAAGGAAGAAGCAGACCCTGGGCTGAAAGAGGAGGAGGCTGGGAACCCTTCACAGGGATGCTGAGCACCAAACACCTCCTTGTGCCTAAGTAACTCCTGGGGAAAGAATGAGCTAAATAGGCATAGAGCACCCCACTGTTACCAAGGACCTCTAGAATCCTTGCTGTAGGAGTCCCCACCACCCACACAGACATTTGAGCTGGCAAGGAGAGCTGCTTGGAGAGTTGGTATGGATAGGACACTGGTCTGCACAGAGCGTAGGGGGTTTGATGTGAGAATGGCTGTGGTAGAGCATGGCCACGGACGCCCATTCTCCAAGGCTTGCCATGATTCCATAGGTGACTTTGAGCTTTGTTGACTGTCGAACCTAGACAGAACAGGACTATCTTACCTGTGGGATGGGGACAGTTAGATCTGAGTGCTTCCCTTGCCTGACAGTCTCTCCCAGAGCCCCTGCCTGGTCACACTCACTTCTGGCATAGCCTCAGATGCTCAATTCGACCACTTTCCGTGGCCACTGCCATAGTTCTTTCAACAGCGGATCTCACACTAACCATCAGAGAGCTTTTTCAGATGTGCCTCACCAACGTACACCTGCCCACAGTCTCCCTCCATTGCTTTTTTGGCATGCAAGCAGACCTCACCACACAGCTGCTCTGTCCCACCCGTGCACATGCATGCATGGTTGCCATCATGTCATTACCAGAGCAAGCATCTGCCATCATGTCATTACCAGAGCATGCACACAAATTAAGACCCCATTGTCACCACCCTAGTGAAGCACTTTTGCCGGCACCTTCCATCAGAGTGTTGTTGCCAATCAACCGGTAACACCTCAGTCCCTCTGTCACAGCAGGTACTTAACATCAATGGGCTAGAGAACTGCAGGGAACCAAAGGCCTGTGGGACATGACCAACTCAGCATTCTACTGAGGCTTTATGATGAAACAGCAAACTGTTTATCATGAATACAGAATGTGGGCAAACTCACTTTTGTGCCTGCCCCAGAAGGTTTGCTGAGGGTAATCGCTTGCTGGTGCCAAGCTCCTTGAAGTTATCTACTGGGACATCTAGAGAATGTAGTCTTGCAAGCCTACTCTGGACCCAGCAGCTGACCCCTTCTTCCACTCGCCTTCTCACTATCTCTTTTGCCTAATAAATATGCAGGGCTGTGTAAAGCTCAGGGTGCTTTTCCACTAGAAGCAAGGTGCCCCTGACCCCTTCTTCCAAATGTACTCTTTGTCTCTTGTCTTTTATTCCTGCGTTCGCCCCCTTTGTTCAGTCCACCAGTGATCATGGCAGGTTACATAGTGGCACCCTGAACAGCGACAGAATCAGGTGCTCCACACAGAACAATGTCATGGTCCTACTCCTAGGCCCCAGGAGTAAAGCAGGCAGCCCAGGAGTTCTGAGCTGAGTCCTGGTCCCCTGAGATCATTCAGAAATAAAGCCAGATGACTAAACACATCGTATACCAAAGTCAATCCAGGACATCAAAGAATATAAAATCACAAAGCCCTATTTAAAAGACAGTAACTTCAAAGATTAAAAGAACATCAACTCATACAGATAAGAAAAAAAAAAAAAAAACAGTGTAAGAACTTGGTCAACTCTAAAACCCAGAGTGTCTTCTTACCACCAAATGGCTGTGCTAGCTCCCCAACCATGGCTCTTAAGCAGACTTAAATGGCTGAAATGACAGACATAGAATTCAGAATCTGGACAGGAAAGAAGACCACTGAGATTCAGGAGAATGTCAAAATTCAATCCAAGGAATTTAAGGAATTCAGTAAAACAATATAAAAGCTGAAAGGCAAAATATCATTTTACAGAAAGAACCAAACTAATCTGATAGAGCTGAAAAGCTCACCATAAGAATTTCATAATTCTTATGATGAAATTGAAAGTGTTAACAGAATACAGCAAGCCAAGGAAAGACTCTCAAAGCTTGAACATCAGTTTTTTGAATCAATTCAGTGAGACAAAAATAAAAAACAAAGAATTTTAAAGAGTGAACAAAACTTCTGAGAAATATGGGATTATATAGAGACCAAACCCATGACTCATTGGTATCCCTGAAAGAGAGGGAGAGAGAACAAGCAACTTGCAACACATATTTCAGGATACTGTCCACAAAATTTCCCCAACCTTGCTAGAGAGGTTGACTTTTTAATTCAGGAAACTCAGAGAACCCCTGCAATTTACTATACAAGATGACCATCCCCAATACACATAATAATCAGATTCACCAAAATCCATGTAAAAGAAAAAAATATTAAAGACAGCTAGAGAGAAGGGGCAGGCCATCTACAAAGGAAGGCTAACAGCAGACCCATCAACAGATATTATCAGGCTAACAGCAGACCAGCTAACAGAAACCCTACAAGCCAGAAGAGATTGGGCCTGTATTCAGCATCCTTAAACAAAAGAAATTCTAACAAAGAATTTCATATACAGCCAAACTAAGCATCATAAAGAAGGAGAGATAAATTCTTTTTCAGACACAAGCAAATGCTAAGGAAATGTATTACCACCAAAATTGCCTTACAAGAGGTCCTTAAGAGGGGGCAAATCATGGAAGTGAAAGACTGGTATCTATCATCACAAAAACACACTTAAGTATATAGCCCACTGACACTATAAAGCCACTACACAATCCAGCCTGCATAACAATAACAACACAATTACAGGATCAAATCTGTACATATCAATATAACCTTGGATGTAAATGAGCTAAACACCCCACTTAACAGGCACAAAATCACAGGTTGGATAAAGAAGCAGGACTGAAATATATGCAATCTTCAAGAGACCCATTTCACATGGAGTGACACGTCTAAGCTCAAAGTAAAGGGATACAGATAAATTTACCAAACAAATGAAAAACAAAACAGGGCATGTGTTGCTAATTCTCAGTGCAGACAAAACAGATTATAAACCAACAATAGGCCAGGCATCATGGTTCATGCCTATAATCCCAGCACTTCGGGAGGCTGAGGCAGGCAGATCACTTGATCTCAGGATTTCAAGACCAGCCTGGGCAACATGGTGAACCCAGTCTCTACATAAAATAGCCAAGTTTGGCGGTGTGCACCTGTAGTCCCAGCTACTTGGGAGGCTAAGTGAAAGGATGGCTTGAGCCCAAAAGGCAGAGGTTGTAATGAACTGAGATTTCGCACTTCTGCATGCTAGCCTGGGTGAGAGAGCCAGATCCTTTCAAAACAAAAACACCAACAGCAAACAAACAAACCAAAACAGTCAAAGAGACAAAGAAAGACAATATATAATGATAAAGGGTTGAATTGAATAAGAAGCCTTAAGTATCCTAAATATAAATGCATCCCACACTGGAGCACCCAGATTCACGAAACAAGTTCTGAGAACCTACTAAGAGATTTTGATAATCACACAATAATAGTAGAAACCCAAGTGACAGTATTAGACAGATCATTAAAGCAGAACACTAACAAAGATATTCAAGACCTAAACTCAACACTTGATCAAATGGACCAAACAGACATCTAGGGGATATTCTATCCAACAACAAAAAACGTACATTTTTAATATCTCCACATGGCACGTACTCTAAAATCGACCACATTCTCAGCCATAAAGAAATTCTCAACAAATTTTTAAAAACCAGTATCAGCAGGGTGTTGTTGTAGCTCATTCCTGTAATCCCTGCACGTTGGGAAGCTGAGGCAGGAGGGGTGCTTGAGGCCAGGAGTTGAGGCCTAGACTGGGTAACAGTGTGAGATCCTGTCTTTACAAATATTTCAAAAATTACCAGTATATGTGGCATGTGTCTGTACTCCCACATAGGAAGCTGAGATGGGAGGATTACTAGAAACTAGGAGTTTGAGTCTGCTGTGTGCCATGATCATGCCACTGCACACCAGTTTGGGCTACAGAGGCAAATCCTGTCTTTAAAAAATAAACAAACAAACAAACAAACAGAAGAATCATTCCATCCACAGTCTCCACAACACGATAAAGATAGAAATCATTCTCAGCAAACTATTGCAAGGAGAAAAAACCAAACATCACATGTTCTCACTCATAGGTGGGAATTGAACAATGATAACACTTGGACATAGGAAGGGAACATCACACACTGGCGCCTGTCATGGGGTGAGGGGAGGGAGGAGGGATAGCATTAGGAGATATACCTAATGTAAATGACAAGTTAATGGGTGAAGCACACCAACATGGCACATGTATACATATGTAGCAAACCTGCATGTTGTGCACATGCACCCTAGAAGTTAAAGTATAATAATAATAAAAAAATAGAAATCAATACCAAGAACATCTCTCAAAACCATACAAGTACAGAAAAATTAAACAGACTGCCCCTAAACAGCTTTTAGGTAAACAATGAAATTAAGGCAGAAATCAAGAAATTCTTTGAAACTACTCAAAACAAAAATACAACATATCAGAATTTCTGGGACACAGCTAAATCAGCATTAAGTGGAAAGTTTATAGCACTAAACATCCACATCAAAAAGTTACAAACAGTCCCAAATTATCAACTTAATCACACCTAAAGGAACTGGAAAAACAAGATAAAACCAACCACAACGCTAGCAGAAGAAAAGAAATAAAAACAGAACTGAACTGAACAAACACGAAACGTAAAAAACCATACAAAAGGTCAATGACAGCAAAAGTTGGTTCTTTGAAAATTAGATTGATAGACCACTAGCTAGACTAATAAAGAAAAAAAGAGAAATATCCAAATAAACATAATCAGATATGACAAAGGGAACATTACTACACCCCATAGAAATAGAAAAACCAAAGACTATTACAAACATCCCTATGAACACAAATTAGAAAACCTAGAAGAAATGGATGAATTCATAGAAAGATAAAATCTCCCAAGACTGAACCAGGAAGAAATTGAAACTGTGAACAGACCAATAATGGGCTCTGAAATTGAATCAGTAAACAAAACCTACCAAGCATAAAAAGCCCTAGCCCAGACAGAATTCACAGCCAAAATCTCCCAGCTGTATAAAGAAGAGATAGTACTAACCATACTGAAACTATTCCAAAATACTGAGAAGCTCCTCTCTAACTCATTTTATGAAGCCAGTATCATACTGACACCAAAACCTGGCAGAGACAAAACAAAAAAAGAAAACAATAGGCCAATATCCCTGATGAACATAGATGCAAAAATCCTCAGTGAAATACTACTAAACCAAATCCAGCAGCACAACAAAAAACAAATCTACCACGATCAAGTAGGCTTTATTCCTGTGATGCAATGTTAACATACATAAATTAATAAATATAAGTCATTGCATAAACACATCTAAAAGCAAAAACCACACAAAGTCATCTCACTAGATTCACAAATGCTTTTGATAAAATTCAACATCTCTTCATGTAAAAAGCCTCAACAAAGTAGGTATCTGAGGAACATACCTCAAAATAATAAGAGCCATCTATGATAAACCCACAGTCAATGTCATACAGAACAGGCAAAAGCGAGAAGCATTCCCCTTGAGAACTGAAACAAGACGAGGATGCTTGCTCTCTTGACTTCTTTTCAACATAGTTCTGGAAGACCCAGCCACAGCAATCAGGAAAAAGAAATAGGGAGAATCCAAATAGGAAGAGAGGAATTTAAACTCTCTCTCTTTACTGACAATGTGATTGTATACTGAGAAAATCCCATAGTCCTTGCTCAAAGATGCCTAAATCTGATAAACAACTTCAACAAAGTTTCAGGATAAAAAAATCAATATACAGAAACCAGTAGCATTTCTATACAGCAATAACATCCAAGGTGAAAGTCAAATCAAGAGCACAATCCCATTCACAATAGCCATAACAAGAATAAAATACCTACAAATATGCCAGTCAGGAAGGTGAACGACCTCTATAATGAGAATTACAGAACATTATTCAAAGAAATCAGAGATGGCGTTAGAAATGGAAAAACATTCCATGCTCATGCATAGGAAGAATCAATATTGTTAAAATGGCTATACTGCCAAAAGTAATTTACAAATTCAATTCTTTTCCTATAAAACTACCAATGACATTTGTCACAGAATTAGAAAAAAACTTCTAAAATTCAAAAGGAACCCAAAAAGTGCCTGAATAGCCAAATAAATCCTAAACAGAAAGAACAAAACTAGAGGCATCACACTATCTGACTTCAAGCTACACTACAAGGATACAGTAAATAAAACAACATGGTACTAGTATAAAAACAGACATACAGACCAATGAAATAGGTTAGACAAGCCAAAAATAAAGCCACATACCTGTAGCCATCTGAACTTTGACAGGGTCAACAATAACAAACAATGGGGAAAGGACTCTCTAGTCAATGAAGGATGCTGGGATAACTAGCTAACCATATACTGAAAATTGAAACTGGACCCTTTCCTTACATCATATACCACACACACACACACACACACATCAACTCAAATAAATTAAAGACTTAAATGTAAAAGCAAAAACGATACAAACCCCAGAATAACAACTAGAAAATACCATTCTGAACATAGGTCTTGGCAAAGATTTTATGATGAAGACTCCAAAAGCAACAAAAACAAAAATTGACAACTGGGACCTAATTAAACTAAAGAGCTTCCACACAGCAAAAGAAACTATCAACAGAGTATACAGGCAATCTACAGAATGACAACAAATATTTACAAACTATGCATTCATCAAACATATATCAAAAATCTATAACGAGCTTAAAGAAATCAACAAACACAAAAATGAATATCCCCATTTAAAAAATGGGCAAAGGACATGAACAGACACTTATAAAAAGAAGCATACAAGTTGCCAACAAACAAGAAAAAATGCTCAAACTCCCTAATCATTAGAGAAACACAAATGAAAACCACCACAGGATATCATCTCACCCTAGTAAGAACAAATATCAAAAAATATCAAAATATCAAAAAATATTTAAAAAAATGCTTGCAAGATTGCAGAGAAAAGGGAATGTTCATACCCTGCTTGTGGGAGTGTAAATTAGTTCCGTCATGGCATGGTGGAATTAGTTTGATTTCTCTAAGAACTTGAAAGAGAGCTACCATTTGACTCAGCAATGCAATTATTGGGTATATATCCAAAGTAATATAAATCATTCCACCATAAAGACACATGCACTAATATGTTCATTGCAGCACTATTCACAATAGCAAAGACATGCAATCAACCTAGGTGCACATCAGTGGTGGAGTAAAGCAAATATGGGGGGGGTGTGTGTGTGTATATATATATACCATGTATATATATATGTATATACCATGCATATATATATATATACACACACCATGCAGTACTGTACAGCCATAAAAGAGATCAAAATCATTTCTTTTGCAGGAACATGGATGGAACTGGAGGCCATTATCCTAAGCAAATTGATGCAGAAACAGAAAACCAAATACCCCTTATTCTCACTTATAAGTGGCAGCTAAACTTTGCACAAAAAGGAAGGAAGGAATAGACACCAGGGTCTACTTGAAGGTAGAGGGTCCAAGGAGGGTTAGGATCCAAAAAATACCTATCAGGTACTATGCTTACTACCTGGTTGACTAGATAATTTGTACACCATACCCCATCAGTGTCCAATCTACCCATGTAACAAACCTGCACATGTACCCACTGAACCTTAACTAAAAGTTGGAAAGCACAAAAATAAAAAATAAAAAAATATTTTTCTTTCTTCAACAATAAATTAACCTTAGCTTATTGTAACTCGTTTTCTTTATAAACTTTTTAATTTAACTTTTTGACTTTTTAAATAATACTTAGCTTAAAATACACATTTTACAGGTATGCAAAAATACTCTCTATTACTTTCTAAACTTTTGTTGTTAAAAGCTAAGACAGAAACACTTATATTAGCCTAGGCTGACACAAGTTAAGAATCACCAAAATGACTATCTTTCATGTACTCATCTTGCTCCACTAGAAGATCTTCAGGGGCGATAATACACATGGAACTTTGATTTCCTATGATAACAATGCCATCTTCTGGAAACCTCCTGAAGGAACTAAGTGCCTGAGGCAGTTAACTTTTTTTTTGTAAGTACAGGAGTACACTCTAAAGTTACAATACAAAGTATAGTATAGTATAGTATAGTATAGACCATTAACATAGTCATTTATCAAGTACCATGTACATTACATACTTTTATGTACTACACTTTTATAAGACTGACAGCACAGTATGTGTGTTTCTACTGCCATCACCACAATTCATTGCACTAGAACATTAGGTGGCTACAGATTCTCTATGCAGTAGAAATTTTTCAGTTCCATTATAATCTTATGGGGCCACTGTCATATACGCAGGGTCTGTCATTGACTAAAATATTGTTGTGCAGCACATTACTATATATCAATAATCAGGTAAAATCAAAATGATCTAAACACTCCAATTAAAATAGATTGAGTACTAAAGCACAATTCAATTATGTACTTACTATGAGAAATCCACTCTCATTATAAAGACACAAATAGGTTAAAGTAAAAATGGTGGAAAAGGATATATAAAGATAGTGCTAACTCAAAGAAAATTGAAATGACTTTATTAATATTGCACAAAGTAGATTTCAGAATACAGGATATTATTGTAGTAGAAAATACATATTGTGGTAGACATAAAGTACCCAAACTCACTCAAAATGAAAAAGATCAATTTCATGACCCTATATTTATTATAAAAGTAAACTTTTAGTTAAAAGCCTCCCTACGAAGAAAACTCAGGCCAGGATGGCCTCACTGGGAAATTCTACTCTATATTTAAGAAAAAGATACCAATTATTCAAAAGGTCTTTCAGAAGATTGAGTATAGAATATTTGTCATTAAAAATCTAGCCACAGATGTTCAAAGCAACCTTATTTTAAATAGTCCCAAACTGGAAACAACGCAAATGTTCATGGGAAAACAAATTGTGTTATATTTGTGCAGTGGAATATTATTCAGCAGTTTAAATACACTACACTCATAATAGCAATAAAATAAATTAACCTCAAAATAATGCTGTATGAAAGTCAGACAAAAATATTACATCTATATGATTTTGTTTATATACAATTTTAGGAAATATAAACTAATCTCAATGGTGCCTGGGGAAGGGAGAGGGAGCAACTAGGAAGATGTGAGGGGGTGGATTAAAATGGGGGCATGAAGAACTTCCGGGGTGATTGTTATGTTCATTATATTGATACTGGTGATAATATTAACATATGTACATAGATGGCCAGATAGATGCAAACACATATGTGTCAAAACTTATTAACTGTGTCCTTTATTGTATATCAATTATACCATTAAAAGGTTGTAAAATAATTTAAAATAAATAAATCAATTCCTGGCTCTCCAGGAAAATTTCAATTCCTAGAGATGTCAAAATATATATTATACCATATTATATATTATATATACTTCTATATAGCTTAACAGGTATCATTATATAAGTATACATTGATATAAATATATATAAATATATATTATACATTATAGGATATGAAAGTTTTTAAATAACAGAAATATATCCAAAAAGTATTCATGCAATTAGCTGAAAAATTATCATCTGAAAAACTATCTGAAAATTATCTGAATAATATGCAGCATATAGCTGATTATCTGAAAATATTATAAGTTAACTTCTAAATGATATCTGATTTTTTGGATGCTGCCCAGAGAACCCAGACTCTTTCCACATCATTCACTAATGACATCTTAATTTCCAAGATTCTTTCTTCTGATTATGTTTAGGTCCTAGAGTCATGGAAGAAAATAAGTTCATTGGTCTCCAGTAACAAATTACCTCCTGTAGCTTTCAAACTGCTCTACTCAGCAACATCACTTCTCCACTAAGCACAGCAGCTTTCTCTGTAAAGGGGCTGTCACTGTGTTCTCTGCTAGAAAGGCCAATGTCATGGCTACTATTTGCACAGGCTGAGGTGGCTTCCCAAACACCAATGCTCAATGCTGCACTGCTGAGTACTGCTTATGTGACACTTTCAATACCCCAAGTTTTTCTTCATTTTTCATACAAAGATTGGAGGAGAAGTAATAATTTGCATCAGAGTTTTGAAAAAAAAAAAATACTATAATACTAGCCACAGTAGAGGCAAACTTCTCTCAAATTTCAATCCTTAAGTAAAATGTATAGCTTCTCAATTTACTCAGCCACAATATGATTTCACCCACTTTATATAAACCAAAGAGATTTAAGATGGAAGGAAGAACAAATGTAGAGTAAAGATAGTAGATGTGAATTGCCAAAGGGCTATAGAATCAAAAGCATAAGGCTGTGGCTAAAGACATCAGAAAGAATGAGTTCTTCCAAAAATAAAAAAGAAGGCCAAGGATTTTACAAGATTCTCGCAAGTAAGGATCAGAGAAATAAAAGTAATCAAAAAAGGAAGTTAAAGAGTTCCTTGCAAGGTAATGAAATAAGCATAGAAGCAGAGGATGTGGGAAAACATTTCAAGTAAAAAAAAAAAAAAAAAAAAAAAAGAACTTAAACAAAAATAGGATTATCAAAGTATAAAAATAAAGAGCAGAGGATTTTGAAATCAGATTGTCATTGGAGGCTTTCAAGAGAAAAAAATACAATGTAGGGGAGGGGAGGGGAGGAGAAAAGGGGAGGAGGGGAGAAGAGAGGGGAGGGGGGGAGGAGAGAAGGGAGAAGGGGAAGGAAAGGGGAAGAGATGAGGAGGCCAGGCACATTGGCTCACGCCTGTAATCCCAATACTTTGGAAAGCTGAGGCAGGCTGATTGCCTGAGCTCAGGACTTCAAAACCACCCTGGACAACATAGTGAAACCCTGTCCCCTCTAAAATACAAAAAAATTAGCTGAGTGTGGTGGCACATGCCTGTAATCCCAGCTGCTCAAGAGGCTGAGACGGGAGAATCTCTTGAGCCCCGGAGGCAGAGGTTGTAATGAGCCAAGATCCTGCCACTGCACTCCAACTTCAACTTGAGAGACAGAGTGAGACTCCAAGGGGTGGGAGGAGGGAAGAAGGAAGAAAGGAAGGAAGAAAGGGAGAGAGAGAGAAAGGAAAGGAAGAAACATAGAAACATTGTATAGAAGAGATTTCACAGGGCATGAGTGAATGAGCAAATTGTCTTGTTGTAAATCACTCTTCTAGATATTTGAAAGTGAAAAAGAAACAAAGTAGAACAGCAAAGTGGAGGAAGAGTGTTTTAATTTTTCTTTTTTTTTTTTTTTTAACCTATATGTGAGAGAACAATACATGCTTTTGTCACACAAGGAAGGCAGGATGGAGAGAAAACTCCTGATGATACAGAAAGAAAAAAAGTCAATAAACTGTAATGAGACCCTTTGGGACCTGGAATAGAACAGTCATGTTTAGTAAGAATGGAAATCTTTTCCTGGTCTTGATACTACTGCCACAGCTGTCATCACTAATGCTGATTCTAGTGTTGATAAAATCGGTCCCTTTTTAACTCAGCAGATCCAAGGTTTGTGGGGTTTGAACATTAACCTGAGGGAAGGGCTCTATAAGAAAATTACAAAATTAATTATATAAGTGAATATTTATTTAGAATATGTAAAGGAATTACAATAAATCACAAATTTTTCAAAGTTAAGAATACCGTAAACATCAAAGTTCAGAAAATATATTATTTACAAACTTGGTGATATACTCTTTATTTTTGTGGCTTCATACACATTGTCTCTTCATGTCACAAAGATTTTGTTATATTATCTTCTAAAAAACAAACAGGAAAATAAGAAATCAACATCATCAACCAAAACTATTTTGATTATTGTCAATTATTTGAAACTTTTCCATAATTTTTACTATGAGCAATTGGCAATGTCACATCTGGAACATCCTTCAGTTTCTTGCTCCTGGAAAACTATCCAACCTCAGTCCCTCTTATGCTCTCAGTATGGCCCTTTATGGCTGGAGCAGTCCGTCCAGCTGGGCCAGTTCCTTGCTTTACGCCCACTTCTCCTGTACCCTAACTCACAAGTCAGCCCTAGCAGGATCAGATAGTCATGAAGCCCAGAGCATAGTCATGGACAGGATGTGAAACAGCAGCACCTCTTTGGGCTCTAATTTTATTAGGTCAGGGATGGGGTCAAGTAGGCAAGTGAACAATGAATTTGGGAGCTGGAGACATTGCTGGCAACCCCAGGACCACCACCTGCCAAGCCATGGAGGGTAACTTCTAGGCTGAGGCATTGACCCTGTTGGAGTTCTGGCTTCCTCCCTAACATTTCATTTGGAGAAGAACTTTCTGAGCTTCATAAAAGGCCTCTACAAGGAAGGCATGATCTAGCTTAAGCTATATTAGGTAAAAACTGTCTCTGGTTGAAATTCCTATTTACTATAAGTGCACTGAGATAATACCTATACATAATAAATATTCACTACATATTTATAGAATTAATACATTTAATAAATGATAATGCCATTAACCAAGAACAGAACACAAGGAAGATGCCATGAGGAAAAACTATGAATTTAGTTTGAACCCACTGAATTTCCATTTCCTGTGAGAAAGTAGGTTACTGTATCTGCCACATACCTGGATATGTGGTTCTAGAGATGTATCTAAGATATAATTCATAGAATACACTAGCACAGACATATACCTGGAAATGTGGTTCTAGAGATGTATCTAAGATATAATTCATAGAATACACTAGCACAGACATACTAATAAAAACTATGTGGATGGGGTCTTCAGGGAAGTACAAAAAAGGGCCAGGCACAAAGACCAGAGACATAATGAAGAAAAGTCAATGTTACAGACCAACTGGGTTAGAAGCATATGCTTTCATAAGTGTTGAGAGAATAATTTTTTTAAAAAGATTTAATAAATTAGATGCAGAAAAGGATAAGGAAATAGGATTAAAAGTGCAGCCAATCCAATATTTTGTCAATAAAATCTAATCAAACTGATAATACTGAGGTCTATCATATGTAAGTCATGTGACTAACTCATTTCTCAGTTACCCTTAATGAGTTATTGTTCATAATTGGAAGAATAATATTAGGCTTTCTTCTGTAGTTCAAATGCATTCCGTTTTGGGCGGCCTGGCCATAATGTGCACTGAGTAATGAGGCTAGGATAAATGTTATCTTATTGCTATGTGTCAGGGGATTAATAGAAAATAAGTATATTTAAAATTGCCATTTGAAGGACTATAAAATTGAATATATTATCAAATGTTAATTACCACTTTTGAAGATGTGTGTTTGTTAGAAATAGTATATTTTTCAGTGTAATCTCCTTGCTCTATATGCCTATATTTCTTATTTGCTTTCCACTCCTCTCATATTCCTCCATTTCCCACAGAACAGAATGTTTTATCTGCTAAAATATTTTCCATGGCACAGTCTTCTATAAACACACACATGCACATACACACAAACATAAGCATATATGTATATCTATTTTATATATCTCATTCTGAATAACCAATTATTGTGACAGCATTTCCTAAGTAGAAAAAAAAAATGCTTCTTCATTTAAGGAAAATAAGATCTGCAGTACCTAAGGGAAGTAGATGTTATATTTTCTACAAATTAGCCCTTCTGTTTTGATGGTAAGATATTTTATTACCTCATATCTTCCAACAAGATTCCCTGTGACATCAGTTAAGGATACTGCCACAGAACATGATTCAAAGTTATAAGTTAAACAACTTGATCTTACTTAAGACAGAAGGAGATTCATAAAAGAACTTTACTAGGCCTTTAGTAAATTTTCCATCATTTCAAAATAAAGATAGAATCAAAATGCCAAGAATGTATTGTTTGAAGATAGATCTCCTCATTTAGATGGGAAATAGTGACCAGTGAAGCATTCGGGATTTCATTTTGTGAAGACGTTGGTAATGAAAGGGAATTATATTTTACTTTCATAATATTCTACTTAGGTCTCAAAGCATAAATTTAAAATGCCATAATGTTTGTTCTGTTATCATTTAATTAATTTTGAAAAAATATTTCAGGTTTTAAAATGTCCCCATAGCATATACAAAAAAGTTCAAAATAGTCCTTGATTTGGCCAGTAGAAGTCCTGTGTCACCAAAGCTGATACTGAGGCTTATGAAAGTAGTTTTAAGCTAACGAGTTTAACTCAAATAAGAAAAACAAAAATGACGTACTCAACACCAGATAAAAAAAACTGATATAGTTTTAGAAAGGTTGGCTATTTTTTTTATTTTCATATTGGTGTTTTAGTGTTTTGTAGACAGATGAATTTAGAACAAGGCTATCTATAATTTATTAAACTTGTTACCTAATTTATTTCACTGGAGAGTACTTTAGCATCAAGCAGTAACAACTTCCTCATGATTTCCCTAGCACCTGGAGCAATATTTCATTCCATTACACAGGATTAAACATCATTTGCCCAAAATTATTGACAGTGTCTCCTCATCCAAATCAGCTTTAGAGAACCACATCAGAGCACATGACAAAACTTTTTTTCTGAAGCTCTCATCATGTTAATGGTATTGGTGTCTGACAAGTTTTTCTGGAAAATGGTTTGTTATGTAGCACCTCCATAACCCTCAGTCCCCAGTTAGTTCTTCATTTATACTTTTTTTTTTTTAATTTTCAACTTTTATTTTAAGTTCAGGGGTACATGTGCAGGATGTGCAGTTTTCTTATATAGGTAAACATGTGCCATGATGATTTGCTGCACAGATCATCCCATCACCTAGGTATTAAGCCCAGCATCCATTAGCTACTCTTCCTGATGCTCTCCCTCCTCCCACCTGACTTCCAACTATACTACAAGGTTACAGTAACCAAAACAGCATGGTGTTAGTACATGAACACATAGACCAACGGAACAGAATAGAGAAGCCAGAAATAAGACCGCACACCTGCAACCGTCTGATCTACAACAAACATGACAAAAACAATAAAAAAGGATTCCCTATTTAATAAATGGTGCTTGAAAAACTGGCTAATCCTATGCAGAAAATTAAAACTAGACCCTTTTCTTACACCATATGCAAAAATCAACTCAAGATGGATTAAAGACTTAAATGTAAAACCGAAAAGTATAAAAACCCTAGAAGAAAACCTAGACAATGCCATTCAGGACATAGGCATGGGCAAAGATTTCATGACGAAGACTCCAAAAACAATTGCAACAAAAGTAAAACTTGACAAATGGGATTTAATTAAGTCAAAAAACTGCTGCACAGCAAAAGAAACTATCATCAGAAGACACAGACAATGTACAGAATAGCAGATAATTTTTGCAATCTATCCTTCTGACAAAGGTCTAATATCCAGCATCTACAAGGAACTTAAATGTGTATATATACACATTAAAAAGTAGGCAAAGGACATGAAGAGACACTTCATTTATACTTTGAACTGCATGCTAATTGGTACTTCCGCTCAGTTGATTCATTCTCTACTGCTTATCACAACATACTCTGCAGCCCCCATTCCATCTTAACTTCTTCTACCTGCTCAAAATTTTACATAAATTCCCCACACCCTCTTGCTCCTCCATATTTCCTTCATTTTTACGTCTCTTGTGCACAAAAGCTGATAAAACAGACTCAGATCTTAGCATGCTTCGTCATTTTTTTTTTTTTTTTTTTTTTTTTTTGAGACGGAGTCTCGCTCTGTGCAGTGGCCAGATCTCAGCTCACTGCAAGCTCCGCCTCCCGGGTTCATGCCATTCTCCTGCCTAGGCCTCCCGAGTAGCTGGGACTACAGGTGCCGGCCACCTCGCCTGGCTAGTTTTTGTATTTTTTTTTTTTTTTAGTAGAGATGGGGTTTCACCATGTTAGCCAGGATGATCTCAATCTCCTGACTTCGTGATCCACCCCTCTCGGCCTCCCAAAGTGCTGGGATTACAGGCTTAAGCCACCTGCCCGGCCCTCCTTTGTCATTTTAAGACCTTTTCACTCCATTGTTATGTACTATTGACTCCTCCTTTTAGGCCCACAGCATCTGTCTCAACTATTCTTTATGGCTTTTTGTCAGCATTCTCTACAGGCCTCCTAATATTTACCCACATTTAGCCAAGTTTTAATTATCCACATCAGTGGCGCCCTACCACCACAAATGCCATTGTCACCTGAGGATTTCAGCAGGACTCATACTGTGACTAGACTGCTTGATTCCAGTGACTGTCATCCATTGTACATTTCAGAAACCAAGTCCAAACTTTAGAGCCTTCATCCTGTAAACTGTAATCATCTGTACCCACAATTTCAAATTCTCTTATTTCAAATTTAAAATTCAAAAACTCTCTTCTTGTCTCATGTGAAACAAGTTTCCATGTTTTAATCTCTGTTAGAAATAAATTTTCAGTGCCGCAGAAGAAATAGCACTCAAACAAATTTTCTCAGCAAGGCAATTTTACTTCTATAGAAGGGTGTGTCTCATGGATGGAGCAATGGCAAGAGCACACCTGAACAAGAGAACGGAAGGGGTCCTTATCCCTGATGCAGGTAGTCCCTCCTGTGGCATTCCCCTATTGGCTAGGGTTGGAACACACAGTCTAAGCTAATTCCAATTGACTGTTTTAAAGAGAGCAGGGGCACAACCCAGAGTGGCAGGGTGAGCAGTTTTGGTGGCAAAGACAATTATGGAACAAGTGACTAAAGGTGACTCAGGACAGAGCAGCTGACCAGAGGAACAAATGTGAACTACTGATTAGAACTGGCAGGAAGCTTGTTTACTGAAAGTAGGAGCAAGGAGATGAAGAGAATGAGGAAGTTAAACTTTAAAATGGAGAACAAAGAACTGAACATACTGACATACTGACTCTTTGAAGAGAAACTTAGAACTCACTGTATTTAACATCCCTGACAGACTTCTCAGCTGCAGGACTATTTTTCTCTCTCATCCTAAAACATCTCACGTTCAGGAGGTATTGTAGGTATTCTGTTTGATTGCTGTTGCTTATTCCAGTGATTTCTCCACTTGTCTTCTGGAAAATGTCCTTCTCTTTTGATATTCAAATAATTTAGCTATACTTACTACTACTCTTTTTATTACCATTGCACTCATAGGTGAACGCTCCTTTTTGAAGACTTAGCTTCTGGTTTATAGATTTCCATTTTTAAAAATCTTTTTTGTGGACTTTAGCATCTAAAGCAGATGATTTTAAGAACACTGAGCCATAATAAAAATTCCATAAATATTAGTTGAATTAGGGAATGAATTAATCACACTTATTTCTCAGTATCTGTCCACCTCATTTTGTCTTCCTTCAGATCTAACTTAAATTTCTTGGTCTGCCTTGAAACTGGCAGTCTTTCTTGCAATGATCCTCAACTTGCAAAAATCCTTAAGGTTTTGGGTTTTCTCTCCTTTCATCACACTAGCCTAGCTAGACACTAAGCCCAGTTGATCCCAACCATTTTTTCCTATCTGTGCAGGAATTTGAGCATATGAACATTGATCCTGAAAATAATATAACTACGAATTTACTTTAGAAAGTTATTACAATATTAATATTACAATAATTATAGTATTGTAATTAATACTATAATTGTAATTACAATATTGATTACATTATTAATATAATATTAACACTATATATATTGGCTAATGGTTTTATAATTCTCTGTAAATACTAGGGTTTTCAGGATTTAATTTTGGAATCCCTTTTCTTCTCTACCATACATTTTTCCACCAGAGAGCCTCATCAAATTGCATGAATTTAAATAACATGTATATCTTTAGGCTCTCAAATTTAGATCAAGTAATTATTCACCTTTGTTCTTAACACTTCTGCTAGGTTTTGTTGTGTTGTTTTGTGTTTATTGGTTTGCTTTTACTTTTAAGTTCTTAATTATTAAGATATGTTATAATTTTGGCACATCACTTTATGCCAACAATTTAATATATTGCTTCATCATGAACCAGTAAAAATTGGTAATTATTCACTATATAGAAAGTTTGTTTACTTGTAAACAGTTGAACTAGGTTTCCATTATAATGCTTTTAATTGCATCTTCTACCATAGTAATTTCTACATTTCTATGTTATAGACATTTTTTCTTGTTTCCTTGACCAGGATACCTATATATGGTCAAAATTATTATCTTCAAAAAATTCAGTTCATAGATTTATCTGTGAACTCTACTGCTTTTTTAGTTTGTTAGTATAAGTTTAATATGTAAATCATAATTCCCAGCTAACCTTACAGATGTTTATGCTTTATATTTTATAGCATCTTCACTTAAACACTTGAGTTATTTTATTATTTATGAATAGGATTGTAGAAGTATTAAATTGCCTTGTAGTATGGAATTAAAAGAACTAGAGAATCAAGAACAAACACATTCAAAAGCTAGCAGAAGGCAAGAAATAACTAAGATCAGAGCAGAACTGAAGGAGATAGAGACACCAAAAAAAAAACTCTTCAAAAAAACATCAGTGAATCCAGGAGCTCGTTTTTTGAAAAGATCAACAAAATTGACAGACCACTAGCAAGACTAATAAAGAAGAAAAGAGAGAAGAATCAAATCGACACAATTAAAAATGATAAAGGGGATATCACCACCCATCCCACAGAAATACAAACTACCATCAGAGAATACTATAAATACCTCTATGCAAATAAAGTAGAAAATATAGAAGAAATGGATAAGTTCCTGGACACATATGCCCTCCCAAGACTAAACCAGGAAGAAGTTGAATTCCTGAATACACCAATAACAGCTTCTGAAATTGAGGAAATAACTAATAGCCTACTAACCAAAAAAAGTCCAGGACCAGATGGATTCACAGCTGAATTCTACCAGAGGTAAAGCAGGAGTTGGTACCATTCTTTCTGAAACTATTCCAATCAATAGAAAAAGAAGGAATCCTCCTTAACTCATTTTATGAGGCCAACATCATCCTGAAACTAAAGCCTGGCAGAGACACAACGAAAAAAAGAGAATTTTAGACCAATATCCCTGATGAACATCGATGCAAAAATCCTCAATAAAATACTGCAAACCGAATCCAGCAGCACATCGAAAAGCTTGTCCACCATGATCAAGTGGGCTTCATCCCTGGGATGCAAGTCTGGTTCAACACATGCAAATCAATAAACATAATCCAGTATATAAACAGAACCAAAGACAAAAACCACATGATTATCTCAATAGATGCAGAAAAGGCCTTGAACAAAATCCAACAGCCCTTCATGCTAAAAACGCTCAATAAATTAGGTATTGATGGGACGAATCTCAAAATGTTAAGAGCTATTTATGACAAATCCACAGCCAATATCATACTGAATGGGCAAAAACTGGAAGCATTCCCTTTGAAAACTGGCACAAAACAGGGATGCCCTCTCTCACCACTTCTACTCAACGTAGTGTTGGAAGTTCTGGCCAAAGCAGTCAGGCAGGAGAAAGAAATAAAGGGTATTCAATTAGGAAAAGGGGAGGTTAAATTGTCCCTGTTTGCAGATGACATGATTGTATATTTAGAAAACCTCATCGTCTCAGCCCAAAATCTCTTTAAGTTGATAAGCAACTTTGGCAAAGTCTCAGGATACAAAATCAATGTGCAAAAATCAGAAACATTCTTATATACCAATAACACACAAACAAAGAGCCAAATCATGAGTGAATTTCCATTCACAATTGCTACAAAGAGAATAAAATACCTAGGAATCCAACTTACAAGGGATGTGAAGGACCTCTTCATGGAGAACTACAAACTACAAACTACAAACCACTGCTCAATGAAATAAAAGAGGACACAAACAAAAGGAAGAACATACCATGCTCATGGATAGGAAGAATCAATGTTGTGAAAATAGCCATACAGCCCAAGGTGATTTATAGATTCAATGTCATCCCCATCAAGCTACCAATGATTTTCTTCACAGAAGTGAAAAAAATACTTTAAAGTTCATATGGAACCAAGAAAGAACCTGCATTGCCAAGACAATCGTAAGCCAAAAGAACAAAGCTGGAGGATCGTGCTACCTGACTTCAAACTGTACTACAAGGCTAAAGTAACCAAAACAGCATGTTACTGGTACCAAAACAGAGAGATAGACCAATGGAACCGAATAGAGCCCTCAGAAATAATACCACACATCTACAACCATATGATCTTTGACAAACCTGACAAAAACGAGAAATGGGGAAAGGATTCCCTACTTAATAAATGGTGCTGGGAAAACAGCTAGCCATATGTAGGAAACTGAAACTGAATCCCTTCTTACACCTTATACAAAAATTAATTCAAGACGGACTAAAGACTTAAATGTCATACCTAAAACCATAAAAACCCTACAAAACATAAGCAATATCATTCAGGACATAGGCATGGGCAAGGTCTTCATGTCTAAAACACTAAAAGCAATGGCAACAAAAACCAAAATTGACAAATGGGATCTCATTAAACTAAAGAGCTTCAGCCCAGCAAAAGAAACTATCATCAGAGTGAACAGGCAACCTACAGAATGGGAGAAAATTTTTGCAATCTACTTATCTGACAAAGGGATAATATCCAGAATCTACAAAGAACTCAAACAAATTTACAAGAAAAAAACAACCCCATCAAAAAGTGGGCAAAGGATATGAACAGACACTTCTCAAAAGAAGACATTTATGCAGCCAACAGACACATGAAAAAATGCTCATCATCACTCGCCATCAGAGAAATGCAAATCAAAACCACAATGAAATACCATCTCACACCAGTTAGAATGGCAATCATTAAAAAGTCAGGAAACAATAGGTGCTAGAGAGGATGTGGAGAAATGGGAACACTTTTACACTGTTGGTGGGACTGTAAACTAGTTTAACCATTGTGGAAGACAGCGTGGCGATTCCTCAAGGATCTAGAACTAGAAATACCATTTGACCCAGCCATCCCATTACTGGGTATATACCCAAAGGATTATAAATCATGATGCTATAAAGACATATGCACACGTATGTTTATTGTCGCATTATTCACAATAGCAAAGACTTGGAACCAACCCAAATGTCCATCAATGACAGACTGGATTAGGAAAATGTGGCCCATATACACCATGGAATACTATGCAGCCATAAAAAATGATGAGTTCATGTCCTTGGTAGAGACATGGATGCAGCTGGAAACCATCATTCTCAGCAAACTATGACAAGGACAAAAAACTAAACACCGCATGTTCTCAGTCATAGGTGGGAATTGAATAATGAGAACACTTGGACACAGGAAGGGGAACATCACACACAGGGGCCTGTCGTGGAGTGAGGGGAGTGGGGAGGGATAGCATTAGGAGATACACCTAATGTAAATGACAAGTTAATGCATGCAGCACACCAACATGGCACATATATACATATGTAACAAACCTGCACTTTGTGCACATGTACCCTAGAACTTAAAGCATAATTTAAAAACATAAATAAATAAAAAATAAGTTAACACATGTTAAGTTTCTAGAACAGTAAAAGTTTTAGTAAAGTCATTAAGATTTTGGAGCTTGTACTTCCTTTGGAATATCGTCCTAACCACATTTAAAATCATTTCAAAATGAATAAATTATTGTGATTAAATACAAATAAGAATGGTATAAATCATGCTGCTATAAAGACACATGCACACGTATGTTTATTGTGGCAGTATTCACAATAGCAAAGACTTGGAATCAACCCAAATGTCCATCAGTGACAGACTGGATTAAGAAAATGTGGCACATATACACCATGGAATACTATGCAGCCATAAAAAAGGATGAGTTTGTGTCCTTTGTAGGGACATGGATGCAGCTGGAAACCATCATTCTCAGCAAACTATCGCAAGAACAGAGAACCAAACACCGCATGTTCTCACTCATAGGTGGGAATTGAACAATGAGATCACTTGGACTCGGGAAGGGGAACATCACACACCGGGGCCTATCACGGGGAGGGGGAGGGGGAGGGATTGCATTGGGAGTTATACCTGATGTAAATGACGAGTTGATGGGTGCTGACGAGTTGATGGGTGCAGTACACCAACATGGCACAGGTATACATATGTAACAAACCTGCATGTTACCCACATGTACCCTAGAACTTAAAGTATAATAATAATAGAAAAACAAATGGTAAATATGAATTGAAATGACCATTTTCATATTACAAGTATTTTAGTTAAATGTCCTTCATATAAAAACAATATGAACACTGAGGATAGTTTTGTGGCTTAAGGTTTCCTCCTAGCTGCATATTAAATGGGGTCAGTTTTGGCTTATTCCAATGTGTTACTCTTGTAAATCCACTTTAGCTTAAAGTGAAAACTCCGTAAAAGAAGAGCAGCACTTTTTTTTATGTTAACATAAAAGGAGTATCATGGGGCATAATGGCCAAAAACCAAACACAAACAAAACAAAAAAACCCTTGTCTATTTATTGGGAAACTATATGAGTGCATTTTATGATTATGAAATAATATAATTTGCAAGCTGTTTTTGGCAGCTGAGTTACATTTGAATTCCAAATGCCTCTTGAGCATCTTTTTGCAAATAAATACCATCTAAAAATATTTCTTCCAAGTTTCTAACAATATTTTTCAAATATGAGATCAAGAAACTAAATTTTTACTTTATATTCTGCAAAAGAACATGTTATTTAATTTTTCCTGTGAAATAAATTGGGAAGAAATAATGTATTTTTCAGAGCTTCATAAAGTAAAAATTACATGACTTATTTTTAGCACCAATTCACATTATCTATAGCTAGATTTTTGCTCAAACTGTTCAAAACATGAGAAGTCATACTGAAATTTGTCCTTTGAAACTTCAGGTTTATTTTACTCAGATGTTCAATTTTATCTGCCACATATGTCATGAATCTGCATAAAGTTAAGATTCTTTAATTTTTTTTAGCATTTTTCATTCTATTTCTAAAGATCAACAGCATACTTTAGCATATAAATTTGGCCAAGCATTATTTTTCCTCAGTGAAATCATCAAGTTTCAGCAAAAATAAAGTCCAATGTCTTCTGTAATGAAATACTTTTCTCTATAACTTACTGCTTGGACAATGAAGTTGAAGGTGAATTAAAGACCTTACTACTTGCCTTTGAAAGTTGCTTGTAATTGTGAACAAAAGCATATATCAGTGGAACAGTATTAGCATATACTTCAATAATTTGCTTTATTATTTTATTTCAGATTATTGCCTTTCAATAAAGTTTATATGGGTTCAATGATAGTATCTTCTTTGGTGGTAATTTCCAAAGTGTATCAGCAAAAGAAGCACAAATATATTGTAATTAATAGTAAAAGTGAAGTTATAATTATTCTCTTTTAGAAATTTGGATTCTCAATTTACTGTATACAACAGTCAATTCAACCTTTACTGAAGTCAAAAATTTCTAATCAATGTATAAAATCTTAGCTGACTAATAGGACCCACCTTCTGTTGCAAACAAAAAAAAAGAAGGTTAGAATATGTATAGCCAATTTCAAAATTAAGAAAAGCAAACAGGTAGGAGACAAACTAGGAAGAAATTTTATCTAATGGTCTTTTATAGAATATTGCAACCAACAAATGTAGACCATTTTTTCTTTTCAAGCACACCTGAACATTCATCAAAATTAGTCATAAAGTAGGCCAAGAAATAAAGTTAAAAAAATTTCAAAATAGTTACAAAGTTTTGTCATTATGTAAATATATTAAAGTTTAATAATAAAAATATAACTTAAAAACTCTATGCAATTAAAAATTAAAAAGAAAAACCGTTTTCAAAACTTGTGGAATAAAAGCAGTATGATGGAAAACCAATTTAAACTATTGCTTCTCCTAAGGAAAACTAAGTAGCTAGATTAAGTTTTTAAAGATGTAGCAAATATTCAATAAACTTGATTTATTTACTCGAAAGCATTTAAGATCTACCAAAATAGTGCAACAAGCTCCAGGAATGGACAAGAGCTCACTAGGGTAAGCACACAGATAGATCTTTCAAACTTGAGAGCATATGCTAACATTAAGGAAGTAGCTGAGAAGCTTAATATTAATAGTTCTTTATATGACTTTTCAGGGCTGACAAAATCTGGGTTAAGAACTCTAGAAGGGTCACCATCAGTCTTCTGCTGTGATCCTATGGAGTTACACTCTAGGGATAGAGTAGAAGTAGAAGTCCATCTGTGTCTCAGAAAACCCTGAGGTTTAAACAATTGGTAATATGATCCTAGAATACCCATGTTTCTAAATATTTGGAAAGGGTAGAAGGAAATCATTTTTGGAGGAAGATATCATCCTAGTCCTCAAAATATTTTGACAAACAATATTTTAAAAAATTAATAAACACTGCAAAGTCAAATAAAAAGACATATGAGAAGAAACTGTGATTCAGAAGTAGCAAAAACAATAGACAACAAAAAACATACACAGCCCTTCAAATAATGAAATTGTCAAAACATTATGTAATATAACTACATTATCTAAGCTCATGGAGACAAAAGCCAATTTGAAAATGCTGGTGTCAAACTAGAATCTATTAAATATGACACAGGATTCTTGAAAAATCTTGGAGAAATTGTACATCAAAAATTTCAGTAATTACAACTTAAAATGTTATAGAGAAGTTCTGGTTCTGACAACATAGAGAGGCCCCATTTCTCCCAAGTCCTACCTGTCATTGGGAAAACAGAACAAACAAGCACAGGGAGTCTCTTAAATGTAGAACAAAGATGGGATGCCTAGGAATGTTGGAACTTGAGGAACATCAGAGAGATTAGTTCCCTGGATTTCCTTGTTGTTCCCGTCTATACTGGACAGGGAGATATATAGGCCTCTGACCCAGAATGAAACAAGCATAAACAAATAAAATTCCATGAAAAGGCTATTCTCATTAGTTAAAAAATGAGAAAACAGTGTCTAACAAAAGTGTTTTTGTTTGTTAGCAATACCATCTTTATTCCTGTGAAACAGTGAACTGTGTGTGCATGCACACACACACACACACACATACACAAATACACACATATACACTCTACCATGATTTCACTAGGACCAAGTATGGAGTGACTTGCTAAGTGATGTATGCCAAGCATGGAGCCACCTGCTAGGTGATGTCTGGCAGGTCTAAGCACAGAGCTAATTATCACAAAACAATAAATTATTCCAGATAACACTGTGGTGATGGAGGTATGTCAATAGGACACAGAAAACAACTAACAAGCGTTCCCAATGTGCAAAGCAAAAATGCAGTTGAGCAAAAAAGCAGTACACTAGACAGGATTGTGGAACAGAAAATGGAAATTAAATGAAAACTAAGAAGATCTCAGTAAGGTATGGAATTAGATAGTAACACTGTAGCAATATTAGTCTATTTTTTTTAAACGGACCATACCAATGTTTGATATTAATAGGGAAAAATGTGTGTGTGATATATGGAATCTCTCTGTGCCATTTTCATATTTTTCTTGTAAATATAAATCCACTATAGAACACAAGCTTTAATTTTAAAAAAGAACCAAACTGAATTTGTAGAACCTAAAAATATGATAACCAAAATAAAATGCCGTAACCAAATCTGGTTTGATACAATAATAGAGTGAAGATGAGAGGATAGAATCAGTAAATTTGAAGATAAATTAATATAAAATGTATCCAACTTTAAAAATATAGAAATAATAAATTTGGGAAAAAATGATAATTTCATAGACATATTAAATAGTCTATTAAATACAGCCGAAACAAAAGTAGTAAACTGAGAAATAGATCAGAAAAAGCTATACACAATGAACCACAGAGCAATTAAAAGTAAAAATTAGAAAAGAGAGAATAGGAGAGAGAGAGGATGAAGTGAGAATATCTAACATTTATTTAACTGAAGATAAGGAGAAAAGAAACGAAGCAGTCATTAAAGAGATTATGTCTAAAGAAATTTCAAAACAAATAAAATACACCGATTCACATATTCAAAATCAACGTAAGTTTAATTAAAAAAAGATTCCAATTCTACAAACATTATGAGAAATCTAAAAGAAAAAAAGAAAAATCTATCAAAAGAGTGATTGACAGCAGATTTCTTAACTGCAGTAATGGAAGATAGTAGATAGTGGAATGGCCTCTTAAATGGTTTGAAAAAGTACCTGTCAAAGAATAATTTTATAATTCTCAAAAATATTTTTAGTGAAAGTAAATAAAGCCACAAAAGCTAGGAGAAATTTTGATCAGTAGACTTGCACTAAAGGAAATTCTAAATTACATACTTTAGGCTGCAGGGAATATGATATCAAATAGAAGTTCCACAAAGCAAAGTGGAGAAAGAACAACTTAATTTTAAACATGTAGATAAATATAAATGAACATTTATTATAAAAAATAATGTTTGGGAGTACATATGCATATCTGCAGATACATTTACACGTATGAACGCAAAAAATATATATAAGTAAGCAAGAGTTTAAAAATAATTAAATTATCTAAGATCCTTGCATTTTCCATGAGGAAGGTTAGGGTAACAATAATCAAATGATATTAGATTTGGAAACAAATGATGTACGTTGCAAAATTCCTCTAATGTGAACACTAGATGAAAAGAAATAATCTATGACTTCCCAACTAGTAAAATGGAGAAGAGAGATCAAAGTTGAGCTGATTTTTAACTAATTATAATCAATCATACTTGATGATAAATTAGTAAGAGCAATTCTGTATGGTGTAGGAACAAGGCAAGGTCACCCAATATGAATAATTTTATTTCAAAGTTATATTGGATGCCCTAATCAATATATTAAGAATAATAATTAAAAGGTGTAAGGAGTAAAAAGAAAAATATTATAGGGGTATTTTGTTTCTTTTTTGTAGATATTATTGTCCATATCAGAGGTTGACAAACATATTATGTAAAGAACAATATAGTAGACATTTTAGATTTTTAGGGGGTCACATGGTCCCTTTTGAAAGCATTTAACTCTGTAACATAAACATAACAATAAACAATTCATAAAAACAACTGTGGTTGTGTTTTAATATTTATAAAAACAAAGAGCATGCTGGATTTGGTACACAGGTACATAGCTTGCCCCCCAAATTTTGTTGATATGTTATTAAAAACAAGAGAGATTAATTTCGAATACAAAACCAAATAAAAATAATTACATCTCTCTATATTTGCAATAGATAGAAAATAAGATTTTAGCAATCCATATAAATTAAAAATAAAACTGGCAAAAAAAAACCACACAACATCTTTAGAAATGAAATGGTTAAATTTTATTGAAAATCATTAAGAAAGACTTAGAGTATTTTTGTGTGTGAAACAAAATTTACTGAGAAATTGCAAGAAAAGTTAACTGTTACATTTATTTTTGTCTTTGTAATTTGCTACCGGAAAAAACATTTTCAATATGATCAATGTATCAACGAAAAACATGAAATGCTTTGTCCTAAGGCCAGGGACAAAACAAGGCTATCCACTGTCATCACTTGCATTCCACATTGTACTGGGGATTCTAAACAGTGGAATTAGAAAAGGAAAACAAGTAGAAGTCATCGAAATTGGAAAAAAAAAAAAAAAAACAAGTGATATGGTTTGGCTGTCTGTCCCCACCCAAATCTCATCTTGAATTGTAATTCCCAGGTACCAAGGGAGGGACCTGGTGGGAGGTGATTGGATTATTGGGGTGGTTCTGGTTCCCCCATGCTGTTTTCAGATAATGAACGAGTTCTCAGGAGAGCTGCTGTTTTTTAAAGTATTTGGCAATTCCCCTTCCCGTTCTCTCTCTCTCTCCTGCCACCTTAATAAGAAGGTGCTTGCTTCTCCTCCACCTTCTGCCATGATTTTAAGTTTCTTGAGGCCTCTACAGCCATGCAGAACTGTGAGTTAATTAAATCTCTTTTCTTTATAAATTACCCAGTCTCAGGTAATATCTTTTAAAATTATTTCAATACGTTTGGAGGGAACACAGGGTGTTTGATTACATGAATAAGTTTTTTTTTATGGTGATTCCTGATATTTTAGTGTACCCATCACCTGAGCAGCATACACTGTGTGCCGATGTGTAGTCTTTTATCCCTCATCCCTCTCCCACCCTTTTCCCTGTGTCCCCAAAGTCCATTGTATCATTCCTATGCCTTTGCATCCTCATAGTTTAGCTCCCACTTATGAGCGAGAATGTACGATGTTTGGTTTTCCGTTCCTGAGTTACTTCATTTAGAATAATGATCTCCAATTCCATCTTGGTTGCTGTGAATGCCATTATTTCATTCCTTTTTATGGCTGAGTAGTATTCCATGGTGTGTGTGTGTATGTATGTATATATATATGTATATATATATCTCACAATGTCTTTATCCACTCATTGATTGATGGGCATTTGGGTCAGTTCCATATTTTTGCAATTGCAAATTGTGCTGCTACAAACGTGCGTGTGCAAGTTATCTTTTTTGTACAATTATTTCTTTTCCTCTGGGTAGATAGCAGTAGTGGGATTGCTGGATTAAATGGTAGCTTTACTTATAGTCCTTTAAGGAATCTCCACACTGTTTTCTATATCAGTGGTACTATTTTATACTGCAACCAGCAGTGTAAAATTGTTCCCTTTGCACCCCGTTCACACCAACATCTATTATTTTTGGATTTTTTTGATTATGGCCATTCTTGCAGGAGTAAGGTGGTATCATATTGAGGTTTTGATTTGCATTTCCCTGATCATTACTGATGTTGAGCATGTTTTCCTATGTTTGTTGGCCATTTGTATATCTTCTTTTGAGAATTTTCCATTCATGTCCTTAATCTACTTTTTGATGGGATTGTTTGTTTTCTTCTTGCTGATCTGTTTGAGTTCCTTATAGATTTTGGATATTAGTCTTCTGTTGGATGTATATATTGTGAAGATTTTCTCCCACTTTTGGGGTTGTCTGTTTACTCTGCTGATTGTTTCTTTTGCTGCACAGAAGCTTAGTTTAATTCAGGTAGTATCTTTATAGCAGTGTGAGAATGGACTAATACAGAAAGTATAATTACTCTAATCTTAAATAATATTATCTAGGTAGAAAATCCAGTGAGGACAGGCGTACGACCACTCATAGATTAAATGTGGTCTGTTTCCTATGCATTGAATGATGGTTAAGCTAAAAAGATGAGAAGAAGAAAAGGAATGAGAAGGAGTAGGAAAAGAAGAGGAGATGGAGTTCTTGTTTCCTATAAAGCCTAAAATAGTTATTGGCTGCACACTCGACAGAGAAACTTTTTGTACTTCTGGATTACACAAAAAGGCTACTAAAACTCACAAGTGAATTAAAATAAAAAACTATAGTCATTTCACTCCTATTTTCACAAGATAAATGTGCATCAACAGATGAATGGTTAAACAAACTGTGGCATATCAATACAATAGAATGCTACTCAGCAATAAAAAAATTACTAAATTTTTGGTACACAAACTGACATGAATGAATTACAATATATGTATGCTGACCAAAATATGCCAGTCATTAAAGAGCACATATAATTCCACGTACTTAAAATTATGAGATGTAAAAATTAAAGTGCAACACTTTATTTTGTAGTAACAAAAGTAGAAATGGCAATTCTAACATGAAATCTTAGAAGCAGTATTTATGGTTGGGTATTAAAATATTTAAATATTCACATAATTAAATGCAACAACACAGGATTATGACAAGTTGGTAACATTTAATTTGTGAATAATTTTAGTGGTGGATTAAATAAGAAATATTTTCAACTAACGTTATTTGCCACCCCTAGGTAACTATTAATAGGTCACCTTTGTAGTGGAATCTGATTGCCAACCAGGCAATTTAATGTGTTGTGATTCATTTTCTTTAACATAGAAATATAAAGAGTAAAAACAAACAAAAATGCCTTGAGATGGCATGAGATTCTGCAGAGATGAGTTTGCTGGTCAGACACAGAAGTGTTTGTATTTTGATGCAGAGCTCTTCTGCCTAAGCATTTTGAAGAAGGTGATAAGGTGTGGCCTAAGGGCTTGACAGGAGGGAGGCAGTTTAATTAATGGGCTATGATGTATAACTGATTTTAGAGCATATTTGGTGGTTTTCACAAATGATTCATCTTAATTTTGGATAGATTATCAATATATTCAGCAAATGTCATTGGTGATGCTTATCACAACAATGACATGTTTTTCTATGAAAAGTCTAACTTTGCCCATAATCCATCATTTGTATTTCATTCAGATCCATTTATGTAGCGTCCCCTAAATATTGATCTTGATGGTATTACAGATAAAAAGGGATTTCACTACTAATCTGTTTGCTAACATTAACTCTAAATACTGACAGTACATCCTTGAATCCATAATATAAAATGATATATTAGTTATAACTTATGTTTTCTGTATATATGTGGGCTTTCTTCTGTACTCTTGATTCAATTGGTCAATCCTTGCATCAATGCTGTACAAAGTTAATACAGTATTATACTAATTCTTAATATCTGGTGGAATTAGATCCTCATTTGCTTTTCTAAAGTGTTCTGGCTTCATTTGGGACTTCGATTTCTGTGTAAAATGTAGATCTGGGTTGTTAAGACTTCTCTCAAAAGAGATTCTTTTAGAATAAAAATTTCCACTAATTTATAGATCATTTTGGAAGGAGTTATATATTTTGTTACTACATAGTAAATGTTCTTTAGAACTTTCTATTTCTTGAATTTCATCTCTTTATCCTCCACTCCACATAAAAATACTATTATTGTTTTAATGATTGCTGAATATGTCTATTAATGTATGGATTTAAAAAAATTAACTGTAAGATTTGAATGTCTCTGCTGGATAATAAGTTCCTATAAAAATACTCATATTTACAGCCCCAAAATTGTCTGCTATTGTCCCTTTATGTCTACATATGATCACATCTGTAGGTGAGGATTTGGCATGACCATACTTAAGAGCGTGACCCGAATAACACTGAATTAAGAAATAGAAATAAATTTCTCTTTTTGGTAAATGTCTGGTGATGGGTGGTCTGAAATTAGAGGTAGCTACAGGTTGTCAGGGTCCCAGGGATTTTTCAGGTAAACACTCTGCTGCCGTCTGCATGTGCTCTGGAAATTTGAGTCTAAATAAGATACTGCAGGGACAGATAGCAGGATGGAGGAAGGTCAAAGAAAAAGGGACAAAAGACTGAGTTCAACCTTGGATACACAGTAGATATTCAATTTGAAAGACAGATTGAGATATCCCATGAAATTAGAGGAAAATAGCCTATAAATGCATTTAGCTCATCTTCTGTGTCTCTCTCCCTCCCTCCCTTTCAGACTCTCTGGAAAAGTGAACTCCAAAGCTTACTTCATGTGTTGCCAAAACTGTGCGTGAAACAGTGAACCAATAAATCAACCGGTGGCTCTATCTTCACGACACAAATGATGAAGCTGACTCATCTTCCTATTGACTATTCTGACTCTTGTTTGGCACTGTGTTTTATATGTGGAGAGATATTTATGTCCCCTTTGCTCACTGACTTGAAGTCACATTTACTTCTAGGAGTCGGTAGCATCATTTCTGAACATAAAGAATCGTGCCAGAGAATTCTTGGGGGAGTAATTCTAACTAGTATTTTCACAGGATTATTTATTATACAAGAGAGACAGATATATTTCATACTTCCTTTTTTTATTTTCTGGGGAGTATATCACAACCTAAAGAGTGTTTAAAGCCCACGTGCCACTCACACATTCTGTTGCATAAAGACCCAAAAGAATGACATGGGTCCAGTACAGTTAAATAAGGGGATATAAGGTTGCTATGTGTACTTTGACAAAAAAATTCAGATTATGCTTGGACACCCCTATTCCTCCAATATGAGAACCACTGATCTAGTCAAATCTTTCTATTGAGAATTACAAACATAATGGAAAAAAATGGTCTGCTACATCAAAGGCTATAAACACCATGCAGTAAGAGATATTTACTATCATATCCACAGCAGCTAGCACTATTCCTTTTATAAAGTAGATATTCAATAAATAAGAGAAGTATGTGCAAATAGCTGAAAGAAGCAGAGATGTGTCTGCAGGAATCAAACTTGTGGTTCTTAACAAATACATTTATCACTATATGAAGTTACATTACTCATGCATTTGCTTATTTGATTTTCATTCTCTCTCCCCCTTACTAGAACATTTGCCCCTTTGACTGGATGCTGCAATTGTAGCGCCTGAACACCTACTACAGAGTTGTCAGACACTCAAAATGTATTAATTGTTAAAGGAACATATTCAAAGTTCTTCATTTATAGCTTTGAATTAAAAAGCTACTACTAAAAACACTTTCTCACTTTTTTTATTTTTGTTTTTTGAGACAGTCTCATTTTGTCACCCATGCTGGAGTGCAATGGTGCAATCACTGCTCACTGCAACCTCCTCCTCCTGGGTTCAAGCGATTCTAATGCCTCAGCCTTCAGAGTAGCTGAGACTACAGGTGCTGGCCACCACCCGCAGATAATTTTTTGGTTTTCTTTTGTTTTGGTTTGGTTTGTTTGTTTTGTAGAAATAGTGTTTTGCTTTGTTGACCAGGCTGGTCTCAAACTCATGACCTCAAGTGATCTGCTTGTCTTGGCCTCCCAAAGTGCTTGTATTACAGGCACGAGCCACCACGTCCGGCCAGTTTTTCACTTTTTAAAATAAATATTTGTACTGTTGATTCTTTTAGCATGCATAATTGGGGATGCTCAAAAAGAAATACTCACGCCTGTAATCCCAGCACTTTGGGAGGCCGAGGCGGGGGGATCACGAGGTCAGGAGATGGAGACCATCCTGGCTAACATGGTGAAACCCCGTCTATACTAAACACACACACACACACACACACACACACACACACACACACACACACACATTAGCCGGGCGTGGTGGCAGGTGCCTGTAGTCCCAGCTACTGGGGAGGCTGAGGCAGGAGAATGGCGTGAACCTGGGAGGCAGAGCTTGCAGTGAGCCGAGATCCCGCCACTGCACTCCAGCCTGGGCAATAG